>NW_020799109.1:15009374-15021681 GCF_003259725.1 Athene cunicularia | reverse complement strand
TTTTTTTTTTTTTTTTTTTTTTTTTTTCCTCTTTTTTTTTTTTTCCTCTTCTCACACTGTAATGGATAAAATTGTAGGCTAGAAGAGGAAGATGGAGATGAAAACTGAGACTCTCAAGGTATCAGCAGAATTAAAGTTCCTTTTCTTTCATTTCATACCTAAATACAGCAAGAGGTGGCAATGGCACACCTTTCCCAGAGGAACTCCCACCCTTCAGAATGAAGAACAAAGCTTGAGACCAACCCAATACTTCCAGCTTGGTCTCTTAGCAACAGGAGAAACAGTTGCCTTGCCATAGTTTGCAGGCGCTAGAGAGCAGGCATGTAGGTCTTGCTATCATCTTCCAAATCCCCTATTTTTAGAGTAGGTGATTGGAATAGAAAACCGTACCCTCAAGTGCTTGCTTGTGATTGAGGAGGACTCAGCTGACACATACAAGTAACCTAAGGCTGTATGGAAAAGCAGACAAACTTAGGAATATGCAGCTTGCAAGAAGAGGAACAATGTCTGTTTTCCTCCCCAGCTGCTCCCGAACTCCAGAAGTACAGACAGGCACATTCATGAAGGACTATTTTTCATCCCCAAACTCTGAGGATGAAAAAGTTTATTACCAGACTGTAATTCCCTGGGTCTTTTTTCTTTTTTTTTTCTTTTTTTTTTTTTTTTCTTTAGCTGGTAAATGATAAGATTTTGAGTCACTCTAAAACACTCATTTTCCATTTCTACTAGACCTTCAGGAAGCAATCATTCCTTTTGTACCACTTTTTACAACTTCTCCCTTACCCTTCTTTGAGTTTCCATTTCTGTGTGTACCAGACCTTTTGTGGATGATAGTGGCTGAGGATATAGAACTTAAAAGAACTGCTGATGTTTTGAGAATAAAGGCTGGGACTTTATTCTCAAAACAGATATAAGATGTGTATTTATATGTTGTATTTAGTTTTAACACTGAATTATGCTTTTAGCAATTGCACAGCATTGTCTTGGTATGGTATGGCATTTGTATGGTAACTATGCCTTTAAGAATACCTAAGTGGTTGAAACAGAGATGAAGACTCTTAATGCACAATATTTCCAATTTAAACCACAGAATTAAATACAAACATAAAAGGATTTTGATTATTATCTTCTTGTTCAGTAGAACGATAATGTATTTGAATATAAAATAGCAAAGGTTGTAATATCTCACTTTTTTTTGCTCAACCTCTTTGTAAGGTTGTGTATCACTAACAGGAAAATATCTGAGAGGCAAGAAGTTCTAAGGTGAGGTTAAATGAATTAAAGTCTTGTGGATTTTCTGAAAATTGTGAGCTTCACAAGCACTGTTACATATTTTACTAATGCCTTCAAATCACTACAAGTACAATTCCTTATCTTTGCATATAAATTTGCTGTCATTAATATTAAATACTGTGTGATGTTTTAAGGGTCATGGCCTCAACTAATAAATACGGAAACACAGTAAACTTCTGTTTTCTGTTTAAAGGAATTAGACATGTAACAGCAATTGCTCTGTCTCTTAGAATGGTCCCCTAAAGTCTCATTTCGGATGCTCTCTGGGCAGATGTCTTTGCTCAGTGTCTAAGATGACACTAGATACTGTTGTTAAAGCACAGAATTATTCTCATTGTTTATTGCTTGGCTGCTCCTTGTGTCTTACAGGGGCAGAGAAATCTCAAATGTAATTAGACAGCCCTGGAGATTTGCCCTATGAGTGCAGATCTTAGTTGTGGCTTTTTTCCAGCTGTGGCTGAATCTTGCAAAGGGCCTGGTAGAAAGCAGCTGTTTAAAAATCCTGTTTTAAAAAGCAACCTGTCCCAAAGGACTCTTCCCCAGTTTGCTCTCAGTGCTTCTACTGGTCCATCCTCTTTGTGCAAAAAGATTTTGCCCCATTCCTTTGTTATAGAACATGTTGCAAGAGACTTGCTTCTCTGAGTCTTTCTTCAGACAAGTTGCTCCAGGGAAGAGAACATGCACAGTTAAACAAAGTAAGCATTAGTAGAAGTGTTTGTCTCATAATTCTGGAAAAGTATTTAAAACAAAAATCTTGAGGGATATTTTTCTGATATATGAGCACTGTGTTCTCCCAAGTGTCTTAACTGCTGAGTTCCATCACCAAGTGCACATTAAATTTATCTGTATTCTGTGGTTTAATACAGCAGAATAACTGAATTTGAACTTCCGCACAAGCCTGAAGAACTACAGGAGACTCATATCTCAATAAAGATAGGTAAAACAAGAATTCAAAATCAGGTTCAGAAGTGAAAACTCAACTGCAGCTCATCTGCATTCAGTTTTGAACGGGAATTCCAGACTTAGGTATTTTTCAGCAAAGAAACACTGGTATTAAAAAAAAAAAAAAAAAAAAAAAAAAAAAAAAAAAAAAAAAGTAATGTAATAATCATTAAAAATCTCTACAAGGCTGATGTTAGTTGTTTGACTTCCTAAGTCTGAGCCAAGTTGTTATAATTTCTAGTTAATAGCACCACAATATTGTAGCAGGACTGTAATAATGACTCAGGCAGGAATTTGACCAATAGCTTTTAATTGCTGTAAATATTTTAAAGATATTTAGCTACCTAAAGGCATGTTTCAAAAAGTACCTCTTTCATTTTGGCATTCTACCAAAACTCAGTCAGAGAGATGCCTTTTGCAGCCTGTCAGCGGGTCACCAAACTCAGTTCATTTTAGAATAAAGAACAGTTAGAAAAGTTTTGTATTATTCTTTAGGTATAGAATGACAATTTAGGGGAGATTTTCTTTAAATTTTTTTCAGGCAAGGACATGGTTTATAGTTAACATTGTCAGGAGTATAGATCTAACGCACTTTAGAAATGCGTATATTAATTTTGCCACTTTGTTTTACAAGTATTAACCTCAGAAGGGTATATGGTTATTAGTTTCATGCAACTGTTGTGAAACTCTTCTCAACAGCATCAATATAACAAATATTTCTAGGTAGCCCTTTTTCAAAATTGAACTAGAATTCGGATTCACAAAATTAAACAGGGACATTTGTGATATTTATGCTAATAGACTATTTTTATTAGAAATTTGGTTTATTTTAAAATATAGCAAATTAGCTACAATAAAGATTTCTACCAGCTCTTTGCTCTTCACACCACAAAAGGAGGATCAAGTTTGGATCCTTTCTTCTGTGCCATTATGTCTTCATGCTTAAAACTCTCACTGGATAAATACTTGTGCTTATTTTATTGTGCCATTAAAATTCTCACTCTCCTTAACAGAATCACAGAATCATCAAGGTTGGAAAAGACCTTGTAGATAATCCAGTCCAACCATTAACCTAACACTGACAGTTTCCAACTACACCAGATCCCTAACCGCTAAGTCAACCTGAAACACCCCAATTCTTTTTTGGCTTGAGTGGTTTTGGTTTTTGGTTTTGGGTTTTTTTGTTTGTTTGCTTGGGGTTTTGGTGTTTGTTGGTTGTGGTGTTCTTTTCAAATTTTTGTTTCTCTTTTTTCTTCTTTGATTTTTGTTCCTCTGTTGTCAACCTGCTTCCTTTTGGTTACTTTTTATTTTCCAGGGGCTGATGTTATGTTTGGTGTGTTCACTTGCCTTTCCTCATGTAACTTTGCAGCCACAGTGAATAACCTTAAAGGATGAGCCTCTGTGATTCCTGTCCTTTCCTCAGATTAATTTTAAGCTATTTTGGGAAAAGAATGGTGTCTGCTGGCTTTACTCTTTGTTTTCTTCTGAGTGCAGATGACCCGTTGTAAGAGAAAGCAATGAGCCATGCCTTGTTACTGAGCACTGCAGAAGTCAGGGTATGAAAATGTACAAACTGATTCTCTGTCCTTCACTATGATTTGTACTATCTCACTATTTAATTAAATGTGTTAATAAAGGACTTATGTAGCAGCTAAGAAGGAGTTGTCTGTCATTTATCAATTAATTACCCATGAAAACTGATGTTACATGGTAGTAGTAATCATACCCATGGTGTTAGGCATATGCTACATAAAAACGCAGTCACCTTGAAATAATATGGGCAAATCAGCTTGTAACCTACAGAATACTATTAGTAGTGTAGTCCTAAGTACTGCAGGACTGAAATTTGTCTCTGAATTGTTTATGGATAGATTGTGGAATATTTTATTTTTGGTTCAAGTTTTGGGCGATCAAGTTGATTGAGCAACCTTTAATTCTGAAATCAGGAATGTCTCTCTTACCAGATATTACATGCACGGAGTAAGTTTAATATTTATTTAGGAGTAATATTTCAGTGGGAGTGAGAATTTGTGGCAGACAGGTGATGGAAAACTTCCCCCTTGTAAGGGAAGTTAAAGATACATTTGTAGAGCAACTATTGACTTCAGCAGCTAATTTCTACAGCAGTAGAATGAAGGCCTGGTATGATACTGTTCTCATTGCTATTCTCTTTTGAAACCAAGCAAATACAAGGTCAGCTGAGCCATTTTATTGCTAGGGGAGAAAAGGGTCTATGCAGCTGCTAGGGTACAAGTGGTATTATGTACTTCAAGTCATTTGTGCTGCATTAGACACTGCTACTGCAGGAGCTTAGAGAGAAGATGGTACAAATGTACAAGAGTACATTTCTGCCTGTTAACACTTACCTTGTTTTGCTTCTGGCTCTGGAATGAATGAGAAAACTTGGAAAGAAAGCAGCTATGTTATACAAGTATGGCAATAAGAACACAAAGAAGATGAAGTAGTAACAGTATGATGACCTAAAGCCTGTTTAAATCAAAAGTGATATGCTCGTTAACTGCAATTGTCTTTGGAATCTAGAAAGATGATGCAAGAAATAAAACTGATGACACTTCAGTTTTTATATATCAATTTATCTAATCTTTCAGTAGGCTCTGAGCAGAAAATGCAGTGAGTGACTTGGGAAGGCGGTTGACTTTTGTTTTGGTTTAGTTAGATTTCTGTGCAGTTATTCATCATGGTGTCTGACATGCATAGGTAAAAGGTTTTCATTATCCTCCCCCCTACACAGAACCCCAGTAAAAAAAAGCTTTAATATGAATGTAATAGTATAAGCCACAATATATTCACATTTTAAAATGTTCTTCTCTCCAGCTTTAACCCATGGCTTAATAAATTAAAAATGATATGCACCAAATTGCAAAAATTATGCACAGACATTAATTTCAGAGTCAGAGCTATTTGGATGCAGCTATAAACGTACCAGTTGTGCCAATAACTAAACAATACATTTATTCTAGCTTTATTGTTGGAGCACTTTACACTTCAAGTATATTATATGATTCTGATCATACGCTGTGCACCGTGTATTCTTTTTAATTATGGCAATATGACTAGTCGCTAAGGTTGAAAAAAGTATCTGCTACTTTATCTGGAAAAGTGAATTAATTAATACATTTTGTTATGTAAGAGAGCACTGTCAAAGTTGCCATTTTATGTCAAGTTCAGAGATATGCTGAAATTCTGCCCTTTAAAAAAATAAATGTATTCTTATTATTTCAGCTACGTTGCCAAAGATTCACTTCAGATTTTATTCCAAAGTCATATATGTGTCTCATGTTGAAATCTGGGCTGTAAATGGTGCTACATTTTGTGCAGGTTTGTAGCCTCTGGAAGCAAATCAGCGTAAGGAGAAGTGTATAGGTAAAGATCGTGTTGTCTGGAATGTAAAAGATGCTGTCACCCTCTATTTGAATAAAATGTAGCAGATAAGTTCTCAGATGTATGTTACACGAAACTTTGTATTTGGGGCACTTGATAAAGGAAACATCTCTGTTGTGAGACTCATTCCCAAACCAGGCATTCTGGTGGTCATTTTGTGTTGGGGCTCAGGAATAGGGGCACTGACAGTGTGTGCTGGGCACCAAGTGCTGCTGTAATTAGCTTATTCTTCCTTGAGCTGAGGGATCCACTGTTAAATCCTTTCTTGCTGATTCAAAGCAAGGACTTCAACCTAGAGGTGCCAAAAGCGTGACTGCCTTAATTTTCCTGTTGTGTCTTCATCTTTGTAAGAAGCTTCCAGTCAGTCTGGAGGAAGCGAACAGCCACTTTTTTTCTCTGGATACTGCTTTAAGAATACAGGTTTTTATGTCCCTACTGACAGTGAACATGGCTTATCTGCTTTTCAGACAGCCGGACAGAAGCACGAGCTCCTCTAAAGACAAATGGCATGTCAGCGGCCAATTGCAGGAAAGATAAAGCATTCCAAAAGCTGTGAATATTGCAGTCAACTATCCAGGGCTTATTTAATATCCTTTTATTCCAGCTTCTTTCATCACTTTAGTCTTTGCTAGTCAGAATATAAGTGGTTCAGTTGAATACATTCACAAAACTATGATACAATAACTTCTGCCCTACTCCAATATAGAATGGATTACCTATATGTCTTACTTGCCCTTCTACTCTTCTTCTGTTTCTATAAAACAAGTCTCCCAGTCTGTCTTTCCCATTTTCTATTTTGATCATCATCTTCTTGTCTCTTTTAAACTACTGTGAACAGGAACTTAAGATAAAATGTGTGTTTATAGGTAACATTTTAAAATAGCTGCAATTTCAGAGCTGGACCAACCCTCTGATTAGACAAGTGGAAAAGCTATGATATATACTCTATAATAAATGTCAGAGCAAAGAAGAAAAAAACATCCTATTAGAGGCAAGCAATAGCCAGGAAGCAAAGGAAGAACCTGTGTCAAAAAGAAAAAAAAAAATCAAGAGCAGAACAGAAGTTCAAGGGGGACAAAGAGAAGGATCACAGCTCTTTTGGTGAGTAAATACTTTTAGACAGGTATTGATCTAGTGGGGGAAAAACAATATACGCTCTCCATTGTGAAATAGCACTTATTGGGGATGATGCATGCAGGGACAAGTTTACAAGTAGTGAAAAGGAAAAAAAGCATTTTTCCAGGGTTGGAAAGCATTTTGAAAAATTGAGGTCTTTTTTGTCTTCATTTTTAACGTCCAGTACCCAACTCTAAGAATCAACAAACTGAAATACAAAAAGATCCTCTTAATGATTCAGAAAAGAAATCAGAATCTCAGTGAAGTCAGCAAAAACTTTTGCCATTGATTTAACTGCAGCCAGAGCTTCACTGTTATGAACAGTAATCTGGTGATGGCGGAACAAAACATGGCAACAAAACAAGAAATATGTCTCACACGCTCTGTCTTCTGTTCTCTTCACTGTTCACCCTGTTGAGGATGTTACTGTGGCCCAGTGCTGGTCTTGGACTACCAACTGAACTAGTTGAGCTGGACTCCTTTACTTGTAGGGTCATTTGGCTAATGGAAGAACTTGAATATACATAAATATAAATGGGTGAGTTGTCTTGTTTCCTAAGAGGAAATAATGCACTAAATCTTGTCATTCCCCACCCCCCAACTGTTCAATTATTCCTTACCTGTTGAGAGAAAAGTGATTAAGTAGTGAGCATTAAATTTACCAGTGATGCGACAAGAAGGAGAAGAGCATGGATGTGGAACAGCACTGGCTCTGCGATAAGGTAATAAAACAGAGAGGATGAACAACAGAGAGAAATGGCAGGTAATAGTACCAGAGAGCAAACCTCACTCTGTTCCCGTTAACCAGTGCAGGTCTGGAATAATTTCACAGACCTCAATCAAAATATGCTAATTTTGTACTGGCATAAATTGAGTCAAAACTTATTTGTGCAGATCCTGCATGCTCTGCAACTCCCAGTTGCAATAGAATCCCTGCTTGTGTACTGCCTTGTAACTACAACGAAACGCTTGTGATAATGTTTCAGTATTTCAGGGAAAATATTGAGATCTATATCAGAAGGCCACAGTATTTTTCCGTAATTCACCAAAGCTAACCAGATATATTCAGGATCTCTCAAACAGAGGAGTTGCAGGATTAAATTTCATTCCTTATACTGACTTTTTTCAGCTGGATGCTTTCAGTAAGTCTTGCTGCCTCTAGCACCGAGGACTCACAAATTTCAGCACACAGCAGATTCACAGCTGTTGAGCCATTGTTTGTCTAGAGCTACCCTTTTTTTCTCGCTGAGAGTATAACCTATTGCACTTCATTCTGGGGCACATAGCAGACAGCAGCATGCTGATCCACCATTCACATGGAGACTCTTTAGATCATTCCTTTGCCCTGTTTTGGAGGATAACCAAATACTAAATATTTCATATGCAGGAACCCTTCTCCTTGCCTGTTTAAGCATCATCACCAGTCTCTCAGGAGAAATGCAGCTCTTCTGTAGTAAGCAAGTGGTGCTGGGGGTTTGAAGATACGTAGATTTGCTAGGCTGAATGCAACTGTGTACCATCCATGGAGTACATATAAATCAATGAAAAAAAAGGTCCTTTTCATTTCAGTATTTGCAAATGGGTACCTTCTTAACCCTGTTCCCTGCTGGTGTTGCTGACACAGGTATGCAGACTATGTCAAGAGGATCTTTGTAGTGAACAGAAACCTTGAAAGCTATTCTATTCCTGATTTATTTAATCAGGAAAATGTGAAACATATACAATTTCCAAATCACATAATGAAAAAGGATTTAGTTTTTATTGGAAGGAAATGTTTCTCTAAATAAGAAGTTGGCAAGCTTTTAAAACCTCACTAATTGCCACTAGTTGCAACAAGTTACTGAAACTTGTGAATCAGTATTTAAAGAAGCAAGCCAAACAAGGCTAGTATTATTTGAACAATTTTCCAGATCCTAATTCTTCTGCTCCAAAGAAATATATTTTATGTTTCATTTTCCTGACAAATGCAAATCAAATATTAACTGATTACATTTCAGTGTAATCATATTCTAGGGAAGGGTTGAGGAGCAGACAGAAAAGAAGAAGACGAGTTGTTTGTTTTTACCAGGGCAACCAGGAGCTTTTCTGTGTGTATATTTAATGAATGAATCAGTCTACTTTAGCACACAATTGCTTAGATCGATAATTATTCAAGAAACAATACTGCCTTGGGAAAATCTATAGTAATAAAAAAGAAATCTAGATGGGCTGAATAACCTTTTCAGGCAGACATTTATCTCCAAATGAAGCTATTTTTTATAAAGTTTCTATTCTTCAGAAAATGCATTATTGGATGGTTAAAAAATAATCAGATTGTTAGTGTTTAGAGGCTGGAGTTCAGGGTGGCAGTGAAATAAAGCATTAATGGATGGTATTCTCAGATGTATAGCCAGGAAGATTGTTAGGTTTTAAGTATAAAGTCAAAGTGGCAGTATGAGCTGAATCTATGCATCTGTGCTCTGGTGACAACTGTTACCATTACCAATATGAACAGATAGCAGGTTCTAATTAAAGTTACAAGCCAGAGGGAATAGGCATTAAGATAGAAAAGAATAATTCTGTGAATAAATTGCACTTGATTTACTAGTTCACAAAAAAGGTCTAAAAATTAGTATCTGAAATTACTTTAAATACAGCATCTATCAAACCACAGAACAATAATCAAGTCGACCTAATTAGAACACTTATAACTGTAAGCAGCCTGTAGCATGTTCTTATCTTGACGTGGGGAGACCAAGTAGTCCCCTAAGTGCCAGTTAATCTACAAGAAACTTTTGCTGAGACCTAGAAGAAATGCCCTGCAGCAGCTACCTGCTTACTTTAGATGTTAGACTATGCAGAATGCATCTTCTTGTACTCTCTCCATGTGCATTGAGCAACTTCTGTGTGCACACCATGAGCTGGATCATGAAAAGTCCTCAGCAAATTACAGAGCACTTTGTAGGAGCAGTTTTGTCCATAAATGTAGGTTAGCCTTCTTTATGTATAGGTGTCACTTTTACTTACACTTTTGCTTACTTACTCTTAGTATTCATTCAGGCCAGCAATCCTTTAAATATGAGACAAACACTGTCTGCAGATATATAGCTTTTAAGAGTGGACATAGACCAGATTCCTTAAGTCACGCTGAGGAGTACGATACTGTGCATATTACCAGCTCCTCTGGATGGGTTACACTGCCTTGCTGGTACTGATCAGTCTTGTTGTCAGGGAAGGGTGTATTCATAGCTTTAGAAAACTGGGCTAGACAATTTATGGGAACCCTACGCAAATGCCTAACAAACTTTCTCTCGCTAGGTGTATTGACTGGTTTCTTCATTTTCAGTGGTTTTGTGACTGGCAGAGTTTTGGTCCGTTGAAATAAGTTACTTTGGTTAAGTTCAATTTTGAAGGTGTACTTTGAAAATTTCAAGATATGCTTGTAATGATAAATTTCTAGACTGCTTTCTGTAAGCATATTGTGATCTGGCAATGTTAGGCTGTAAACATGAATTAACAAGCTTGACGAGTTAGAAGTGCTTCACTAAACTGAAGTATTTTGTCAAATTACCCAGACAGATGGACACTAGTGAGATTTTTCTGTCTTGAAGGGGCAGCAGCTAGCGGTGCTAGAAAGGAGAGAAATGATAAAGGGCAAAATTAATTCTCTTTGATTCATATTATCCTTTTATTTTCTTCTCCATCTGTCAGTATTCCCCCTCTCTCAACAGCTTTTGAAAAAAAGTCCGGGGTCTGGCTCTTCCAGCAGCCTCTAATGTGCTTGGAAACCTTCACTGTTTCATAAAAACTTGCATGTGTTTGTGCTTTGTCATAGAGACAACCCTGTCACCAGCTATGGTTGATGCTCTCCTCAGGAAGGTTTTCAGCAGCAGTTTCACATTAAGCTACTCCTGCCTGAGAGAAATAGAGCTGAGTGCCCAGGTCAACAACTGCAGCAGTAGCACGATGGTAACTCAGCACAGACACTGAAAGGAGCGGGCTGCTGTGAGCAGGTCTTCAGTACACAGTGAGGGGCTAAACTGCTCTGGCTAGCCCAGTTTTGATTCTTTGAGTTTGATAGCTAGACGCTGTGTGTGGGAAATGGAGGGGCCTGGGTGGACCTCAGCGTTGTGGTGCCCACCTCCAGCCGGAGAGCACCCACAGGCTGCCCTGCAGGGCAGGCGGCACGGCCGCTGCTGCGACGTGGCACCACTCGGCCTGTCAGCAGCTTCATACGCCCCGCACGCGTGATGTACGTTAGGCCAAAACCTGTGGAGGCAGGATCTGCCCAGGCAGGACCTGTGACCCTTCCACAACACAAACAGTAATGGTCAGAGCCTTCAGCTGCCATGTAATGAAAACAAAGAGCTTTGAGATATTTTACGCCAGTTTCCCATGGCGAAGGGATACACATGAGCTCACAGAGATTTGGAAAGACTCACAACTGCAGCTCTTGCTCCAATGAGCCAGCTGAAGTGCCGGCAGATCAGCGAGTGATGCAGAGCTTCGGTGGTGGCATTTGCACTGCAAAGTTACACAGACTCACAGGGCTTATCTCTTATCTCCAGACAAAGTGTAATTATTGTCAGGACAGTAGCTTCAGCAGGGAAGGAAAGGAGCCCCTTTGTAACCTAAATTGTGGATTATGTCATTCAGAGGCTGCACTAATACACCTGACAAGGCAGTGACACTGCTTGTGGTGCCTGACTTGCCTTAGCTCACCGCCACTGTGACAACGCGGCTGCACACACACAGTAACTGAACTAGGGATGACAAAATGTCTTTAGTGACAAAGGTGTGTGTCTACAAGGTTAGAATTAATTCGGTCCCTGAAGTAATGTCTGTTACACTTGTGGATGATGTACCTTGGGATTTCAGTACCTAAATTCCACCTAAGTTTTACTTTGAATAGTTAAGTGCTTTTTGGGTCTCGCATCTAGCAGCGCCACATTTAAGCACATAGTGCTGAAGAAACTGCCAAAAGAGATGCAACTGCTTAGGGCAAGAGAATTTTGCCTCTCTAACATACTAAAATTGTCAATCATGCAGCTGCTGAGAGTAAAGGAAGGGTTGATGTAATTTATTTGGATTTAAAAAAGAAAATAAGTTCCTGTAAAAATATCCCTACCAAGAAGTCATTAAAGCAAACAAGTATTGACGAAGTGATAGCTAAAGTAGTTGTGCATTAGGAACTAAGAGGCAGATCAGGATTAAATGGTGAATTTCTTTATCATGGCAAAAGGCTAATGGTTTAATGCTCCAATGCACTGTATTCCAAGTGGTGCTATCTGAAAAAGGGATGAACATACTATCTGAAAGGTGGTACTGTTTGTTGTTAACAATTATGTCAGTTAATCAGAACTAGGGTAGATTGTGAATGACCCGGGTTAACAAAGTGAACAAATGGGTGGCAGGATGTGGATGAAATGCAATGCAGACAAACGCAAGGTTGGGCACTCATTCAGGGGCATAATTAGAAGTATTTGTACTTTGCAGGGTTCTAAACTAACCATAACTATTTAAGCCATTACTTGCTATGATCAGTTTTATGGGGGGGAAAAAAAAAAAAAAAAAA
>NW_020799109.1:15001935-15009324 GCF_003259725.1 Athene cunicularia | reverse complement strand
GGAATACATGATGGAAAATACAATTCCATCCATAAATCAACAATAACAATTCACTCCTAATTTTATCCTTTCCCTATCTCTTAACGCACACTGACAAAAAGTAATTCTGTAGACTAGCAACTAAATGATTAGAGAAATGGAAGAGGATGAAAACAAGGATTTGTTTAGAAAGGAGTCAAGTAATAGAACAGGGAGGGGAAGAATTTAAAATAATGAGTTATATAAAGGACAGATTAAGAAGTTTCTATTTGTCCTAATGCAAAAAAGAAGTGGTATATTTAAAGTGAATGAATTATTTTCATGAAAAACTCGTTAACCTTTGGGACTCATTCTTTTAAGCAATCATGAAGGTTGAAAGTTCAGCATCATTATGCTATTTTAAAGCAATTCTTATACTACAAGAGGACTGGAACAGTTATTCCAACTAGCTATGCAATGATGCTTATTCAGAGACCCTGCTTCTCTGTTAGAAAAGCCCATACAGATACTAACCTGCTGCTTCCTATTTGTGAACCAGACCTTTTAATGTGCATAGATGTTTCTGTGCTCCAGCTTTGCTGTCTCTAAACTTTAAACTGGTTGGCAGCGCAGTCTACATTGTGTCTGGGCTCCTCCTCCAACACACAGAAAGAGGTGTGCATCCAAGGAAGAAATGATTAAGAATTACACAAAATTTGCTAGAGAAGAATTTTCTTGATAAAACTACCTGTTCTGAATGTTATTTCTGCAACTGTGACTCCCCCCATCTGGGATCCTGGACTGATGACTTCAACAGCTGGTGCACTATACGGAATGGTCCTTTAACATCTTGCTGCTGAGTTGGGGCTTGTATGATATTCAGTAGCATTTATAACCACTCAGGCTGCACCATGGTGTGATCCGTTTCACATGCCAGGAACTTTGATGGGGAGCGGTTGAAATTAAAGATGACATAATACAGTAAGAAGAGATATTAATGCTCTTAGGCATGAATTAATGAAATACCATTGAGAATTTATCCTGCATGAATAAAAGGATTTTGGAAGTTGTCATTCTAAAGAACCACATGAAGAATTTTACTGAAAAAATAAACCCTCCAAACGCTCTGTTGAAATAGACAGGGTCCTAATGAATCTTTACTCTAGATTTTTGTTGGAGCTGGATGATTGATGTGGATCCATTAATTGAATTACTTGTAACTTACAAAGTGTTTATAAAAACAAGAGGCACAGCTCTCTTGCTTCCAGGGCTGTGGTGGTAATTTTTATCCCCAACTCAGTACAAAGGTGGATTCCAACCTGTGCTGTAGTTATGGAGTACAGACCCCTGCATGCCAGTGGCATCCATATATCTGGGGTCCTTATCTCATAATGCCGCCATACAGCAAGACTCTTGCTTACTGAAACGGAAGCAGTGGTTTTCATATACGTGGATAATTACTGTCACTACCTATGTAAAAAACATCTAAGGTTTGCTTTACCGTGACCTTCCTGGTATAAGTGTTGAGTTGGTACTGAAGAATTACTACTGTGTCCCATCACTTTTCATTCTCCATTGTCCCCTAGAACTAGTGAGTTAAAACCCCAGGGAAGATGTCATATCTATGTAATTGTCTACCTGTAGCCTCTCTTGATTTAAAAAATAAATTTTATTCAGGGATAAAACTTTACACTAGTATATGTTGTCATATAATGAAGTCTAGTAGACAAGTTTTGTTAGCTTAGAGGCAAAGTGGGATAACAACAGTACACAGGGACTGTTTATTTTTGTTGTTGTTGTTCCATTAATATGCTCTGAGTAGTTCAGAATTTCCTTAAAAATTAGGACATAAAATATGACACATATTTTATCCATAACTTATGTCAATTTGAAACACCTTTTATTGCCTACATAAGTGAATATATGTAAACTTTATTAGTAATTTCATTTCAAATTTAAAAGAAGCAAAGGTGTATTTTAAAATTCACAGATAAAGGTTAATTTTAACTATAAATGTATTACCAGTGTATTTCTTTATGTTATGGTTCACTTATGTAGAATTGAGATGTATTTTATATTAAACAATGCATAGCACCATTATACAACAGTTCACTAAATGCACATCCCATTTAATCTTTTGTAGGAATTAATATAACTGGACTGAAGTTACAAGGAAGAATTGAACTGAACCAGTAGGGTTAACACTGATACTAACAGGAGATTACTAGCCATAAGAAAATTACAGCTCTTCTGAAAGACAGTGCCTAAAATAGCAGCATATCCTTGGCACCATCATAGGAACTGGTTAACTGATGACCCTGAAGAAACACTTGTTTCCATTAATTCTGCTGTCATTATTTCGCTATTCTCGAACTCTTCCTCTGAATTCTTCTGTCCTTCTGATCCCAAGACAAGATGGCAGGAACGTGAGAAGAGAACGTAAAGAAATTACAATAAGCTGTCGGCTATATAATTATACTGTAACCTACTACACTGAGAAGTTACACCAACAGAAATTTGGCAAGGTATCGGCTGCTAGCTGCTAGCTAAACACAGGACACTCACTAGCATAACATTAAAAAAAACAGATTCACTAAAAAGCAACATCTACATTACAAAGAAGCTAACAAAAGAATTCCCTTATGATACTTAGGTTCAGCTGGTTCATCTTAGGTTCATCAGCTACATTTTTCTTGTTTTATGAATACTTGTTACATTTGCAACTGAATATATATTTAAGATCACAATGCTACAAACCTTTTTCCAGCACGTAGTTTTGCCACCTTTAGTTAGACACAAAGGAGTACTTGCCTGAACTAGGGTTGAAGATTCTGCTGAACGTTGGTGACGTTATTAGGTCATGTGTACTGTAATTACTTGAGCACCACCATTTTTAAATCCCTAAGACATGATTTCCTAGGTAAAAGGCAGCAAGTATGCTGTTAAGTTGCCAGACAGACCAAGGGGATCATTTTTGCTCCAAGGAGTCTGCTGTATAACCTGAATCAGAACAAATTCTTACTTCATAGAGACTTCAGATTTTTGAAGCGTCTCTACTAAACAGAAGTAAACAGTTTCTGAATAAATTTTAAATGTTTCAGTGACTCTGCTGCAAACATTATAAATTTTTAAGTGTTAAAGAACACGCTGGCAAGAGTTACCAGTAGGGTCAATGATGAAGATGCCTTTTTCTTCAAGAACAATTGCTACAGTGTCACAGTCCTGAATATGGATAGAGATTACCTGAACCCCACGGTTCCATCTCAACCTGGATTTTACAGTTTGAATTGTCTCAACAGCAGAAAGTCTTGCCCAAAATATTCTTCTGAAATCCAGAGTTTTTCAAAATGCATCCATTTATTTTCCAAATGGACTTTGTATATTCCAATGCATTAGAAGGTAACAGAATTGATACTGTTTTCGAATTCATTTTTGGTGTTATCATACATATAGTCAGAGTGGCCATACATGAAACTGTGGCCTCTGTGATGATGGGGCATTAATTTTAGAGTTGTTTGGAAGAACACTATTTTGGAAGTGCTGACAAATGAAGTCCCTGGTGTTCTGTTTGAGAGGCCCTGGTTGAGAGGGACAAATGAGACTTGGGAATCAACAAAACGAAGACTTCAGACTTCCAATTTTTCCACTGATTTGTAGATAACATCTTGGGCATCAGCTGCCTTCTGCAGTTCTCTGATAAAAATAGGGACAGTCATGCTTATTTATCTAACTCAAAACAGTGCCGTGATGGATTAATTATTTAGATAGCACTCAGAGTGCTATCCAAATGCTGCTTATTCATGTTTTCCCCACTGCAACAATATATCTTCATCACTAACAATTAACTAATTATTGTTGCTGAGCATATGATAGTGGTGTTTACCACCTTACTTTTAATTTCAGTACAGATGCCTACTTAAAAGTTATGAAAATATATGAAATTACAGTACGTTTTCCTAATGACCCTGCTATGTCTGTGTTTGATCCTATTCAATTGTGACTACAGTCATGAACAGTAAAGATGACCTCTCTTCTGTAAAGCTATGTAGACAGTTTCTATTGTATTCTCGACACTTAAATCATGAAATGTAAAGAAAACATTCTAAGCAGGATACAGCTAGGTCAAAGGACTGCTGATGCCAATTATGCTTTGTACATAATAATGCACATTTTACCTATTTGGAAAAAAATTCACATTTATTTACTGTCAAACAGGTGTTAAACTTTACACTGGATATTAGTGATGGGCTCATTATTAACAGGTTTACACAAAGGGATGAAAAAAGCAGAATTTTTTTGAAACAATTTACATTTCATTAGATTTTTATCATAAAATAAATTAATTACTAAATATAGGCAGAAGGAATATGGAAGAGTAATAGTTATATTTTATTTATTTTTTTAAAGGACAGGCACCTTTTATTCACGAGAAAGCTTGTGAGAAGTGTCCAGTGTCCCCTTTACCCCTTACCACCCAACCCTGATTAAAGAATGAACAGGGAGTTGAGTTACAATCTTTGTTAGCTATACCAAATTTGTGCAAGGCTTGGCATAATTGGCTTCTAAAATAATTTTCTCCCCAAATTATGTTTTTTTGGCAGTAAAAATTCAAAACGCAAGAATAAAAACTAACTTGTCAAAGCAGAACACTGTTTACAGTGAAAAGTAAGTGAAAATGGGTAGAACTTGCATTTTAAACATACTACTGTACTATGAACAGAGTGTAAGAAAAACAGCTTATAACATATGTGCAACCAAGAGCTTATCACAATATTTTCTTCAAACTCTTTAAAATTATTTTTTAATGACAATTATATTTCAGTTGGACACAAATGTATTTATTTTACCCTAGCAATAGAACAAAATATAATTTCTTTAGCCATTTTTTTCATGAGAACGGTTCATTGTACAGTTGAGGAAATATATGAAATAAGGCCTGTGGCTTGATTGCTAGTGGTTAGACATGTATTCAATCTTTGCCCTAATGGAAAAGATTTGCAGTGAACTGCAAACTGATGCAGAATATCTCTCCTGCTTTTGCAAGTCTTGTCAGGAATAGTAAGGTACAGTAAATTTGTCCCACAGGATTTAGAGCCTACGCCTTGTATATAATACAATGTAGGCCTAGAAAAAAAAATGGTGCAGCCATATTTACAAATTTAGTTCACAAACTGCTGCAGTAAAATGGCTGGAAAGTGTTTATTTCACTTTTTTTTCACAATTTTGTTAAATTCAGCAGCAGAAGATATCTTAAAATACCTTGTTGGTATTTCTTTTCTTTGTAACAAATAATTCATTTTAGTATACTCTGTGTATATACAAAGTTTTTGTTTTATAAAAATTCACAGAACTGCGAGGTCCAGTCATCCCCGTTACTGGAGAACCACAGGGTCAACAGAATTGTCTCTTCAAGCAGATATGAGGGAGCCTGCATGGGGCCAATTAAGTCTTTTTAATACTTGTACGTGGCCTTTAATATTTCTTTGCTACACTATTAAAGGCTTGTCACTAGTTGCATTTGTCCTTCTCTAACATCCCCTTCCGGAATACATCCTTCCTTGTTAATGGGAATTATATAGCCATCGCTATTACCCCTGCTGATTTGATAGTACATCTGAAGCTGATGGCCAGCTCCTAGGTTTGGCATGCTCTTGTAGTAAATGTCCTCGTTTTCACTCCTCCTGGAGGGAGAGAGGTCTTCTTCAACGTCAGGGCTGCTCTCTGGATATGGAGAGTCTCTGAGATTGGGCATGCTTGTGTAAAGAGAGTCTCTGTTGGGGGACTGGAGGTGGTCGTCAGCCTCAGCTGTCAGCTGTGAGACGTAGCTGTCGGTTCCCTCGGTCTTCACTTTTTTCTGGGGCTGGTACAGAAGGGAATGAGTCCGCTGAGGAATGAGTGGGGCCTCAAGCTCTTTGTGGTGGAGCTCCAGCCCAGGGGTGTCACTGTGCATCAAAGATGAGGCATCTGCCACGATGGCGTCATCTTCGCTACTGCTCCCGCCGATCACAGCTTTGGCTGGTAGCGTGCGCTCCAGGTTGTGGTTCTTGCTGCTGCCCCGCAGGTTGTTGTGCACTAATTCTGAAATGATCATTTTCTCAAAAGCAGTATCATTCAGACTTAGTCCACAGTCTACAACTTGCACACTGTCGTTATAGTCTCCATTGCGCAACGAGTAGCTGTTGTTGAAATTACCATTTAGCGGTAGAGTATCCATGGCACTTGTATCCCTGGCATTGTTCAGTGAATGTCCTGAAATGGAAAAGGACAGATCTGGTTATTGCCTGATGTGCTTTTTACTTTTTTTTTTTTTTTTTTAAACAAAATTCTTTAATGTAGTTCAGGACAAAGTTGTACTTGGAAGTAAGACTTGAGAAAAGTTAGGTTATTGAACATTCCCAAATGTAAACAGTTGCACACCTTAGAGGAAAAATGCATTTTAAAAATAGTAACATGTATTTCCTGTGGGGAGTAGTGGCATTTTAATTTCTTAATTTAGTGTCAATTCTGTGACTCTTCCACAAGGAACTGTTCACTCCATGCCCTTGCATATGTAATGCAAAGCAATTCATTTGGAAACACCTATGTTTTGAAGTACACCACCATGATTTAGAAAAAGAAAATTAACATAATTTGTCCTAAACGACACTAAATTAAAAAGGAATTAGATCACAGACATAACTGAAGGTAAATGTACAACATAAACCGACATAACTGGCAAGCAACTACTTTAACAACATTTCTAAAATTTTTTCCTTTTTTTTTTTTTTTTTGAGATGAAGTAAAGAAAAGAATGAAAAAAATGGATAAATACAAAGAATTTATGTTAAACAAGGACAGCCATCTTTCACACTACTGGACCAGGGCCCACAAGCACCATCCAACAACACGATAGACAGCAGGTGGAATGACTCACTTTGGACAACTCACATCATGTCTGTCTGCTCAGGCTATCTGGCCTAAGAGTAGCTGATATATAAAAGAAAGTAAAATGATTTATTGTAACATGATGAAGAATTACTGAGCTTCTCAGCAACTTAGTCAGAGCAAGGGTTCAGCAAATTAGATTACTAAGCAATAACAGCTTTTCTTTTCCCACTTAATGTAATTTTTTTGCACTAATATTCTGTCTGCCAACAACGGCCCCAGGCTTCTAAAGGTCAAAGTTTGCCTGCAGTCTGCATCAGTCACAGTGACAGCGCTGAATGAACCAGAATAGTTAATTAAGAGTTAGGCCCACAGTTACCATGGGCATGGAAGTCAAATGCAGAAATGTTAGGAATTTCTGTAAGTATGGGTCACAGAAATTAAACCAAAGAATAAATATTAGTTGTGGAATGGGAAGAGGAAATCAGCCATGGCCGATATCTCATAGCTGCCGGAGAATGACAGATTGGGTAAGTCTGCTGGAAACATGAAAAGAAGTTTAAGGGC
>NW_020799109.1:14880009-15001885 GCF_003259725.1 Athene cunicularia | reverse complement strand
GTCTCATGATGATTAAGGTCTTTATGCTTTTGGGTTTGGCTTTTTTTTGGTAACACGATAAAGAAAAGGTTTTCCTATAGACACAAAGACATGTAAACTATGACAGCACAGTGCTTCCCAAGCAAAGGAAAAAGAAAAAAAACAACTTTGAAAGAAATTAAACAGTCTGAACCATGGAAAAGTCAGATGGATAGAGCATTCCTAGAAAATCACTTTATCTACAGAGTTGTCTGAAGTAAAGAAAGAATGGAGTGACTTTACTGAAATGAAACTGACCACTGTGAGGCTGCTGCATTATATGCAAGGCTTGGAGGAGTATAAGAAAAAAGTTGTTTTGGAAAAGATTATACATTTTCTCATTTTGTGTTGTTGGTTTTGCCTTTTTTTTTTTTTTTTTTTTTTCCCCATAATTAAAGCTGCAGCTTATCCTAGAAAATTCAATCTTCTCTGGAAATATTGTTTTCAATTAAAAAGTAATTGTGTTTTCTCATGAAAAGATTGTCTTGAACTTTAAAAAATAGAGTAATAATTTCCAAATAAATTCTGAGTAATTTGCAAATCATTTTGTATTTGTGTTATTGTTAACTCCTCTCCATGTGTACTGATTTAAACAGTGATGAGGGTTGTTTGAAAGGTCTCTTTAAGCTTTGATTAAACCACTTTATAGTTTTGCAATTTCATATATGTTCCAAGATTTTTCTTGCAATGGATTTAGCTGTGCAGAACATATGGCATTTATAAAAGTAGACAACACATGGACCACATGCTGGCATTCATTTCCCTCATGAAAGTGATTTAATTCTATAATTTTAATTCTTTTTTTCTTCTGCTAAACAGATACCAAAATATATCTGATAATCCAAAATGAGTTTTCTATGATATACTGCAGAGTTAAGCATGCTAGAATATATTCAAATTGGCTTGATGAGGCAAATTTTGTTGCCCATGATCAGGTAATTCATTTGAAATCTTTCCTTAGCCTGTAGCAAGATTACTGTGGGAATGTAAAAATACAAGTAAATTGTTAAGCATTTCTGCTTGACACTGCTTTGGTTTTAAACAGCAAATTATTTCAGCATTGCATAACTTCTGTTACCAATAGGGTTTGCTACAGACCTCATGTTGTTTCCCAAAAAGCAGTATGCAAGTACTTTTTGAATGTGGAAACATTTCATTTGCAAATTGTGAACCACTTGCCCGCTGAGTCTACTTCATGACCGCTAGTTATGTTTTAATTGTGCCCATTAAAAATCATGCTGAAAAAATTTACATTTGATAGGCAAAGTTAAGTTTTACTCCCATACTTGTCTCTCTGTAGGTTGCTAGAGGAAAGCATAAGGAAAGTAAGAAAACAAGAGAATGAAAATAGAAACTACAGTTCAGTTAAAAAGGAATCTTGAAATAAAAACTGGAAACAAGGTTTTATGAGCTCTTTATCAAAGATTTTTCATTTCAGTTATACTAAAGTGATCTCATGACTCATCAAACAGTAACCGCTAGATATTAACTGATGAATTGCACTGCAGTTAAAAAAAGCAACTAGATAACATAACAAAATGTTAGGTAAGTGATGACACCCTTGATTCCTACAGAACTAAACTGTTCTAACTGTTAATTCTCAAGATTTTCCTACAGAAAAATGATCTACCATAAAGCTGCACTATACTATAGTTTGGATCTGTTTGACGCTGGATACAATTTTCTACACTGGGGGTATCCAAAGGTGTCAAGATGCCTTGCGCTGCTTTAGTATCTAATCCATTCTGTAAGCAGGTTTTTCTCAACAAGCTTTAGAGTCAACCTTATATTGCATAGACATGATACCTCTAAGTGATATATATCTTGAAGATGGGCTCTCGGACCATGTGGTGTCAGTCCTGTAATAGTATATTAAGATTTATGCCACCTGTGTTAAAAACATGGATAATTATTGGTAAATACTGTTATGGCAAAGGCATTACTATAATATAGTGCAGTTTTACAAGCTGACATTGGCATTACTGTATTTCTCAAACAGAAATTCAGAATGTATGGCTAGGGTATTGCAACTTGAGTTTCTATCTAGAGAAAAGAAGGGATTTGGAGCGAGCCAAGAACAACAGTTTTATTCAGGAAGTATAAGCACACCTGGTGAGTTAAACACAGGAGCTGAAGGGGCATTACATACAACTGTTTCAGCGAGCAAAGTGTTATAGGGGTTGTTAGTGCCGTGTGGTCGAAGAAGAGGGTTTGTTAGTAGGTAATTGCCAGTCATTCCTAAAGCAAAAGAAACAGAAAAAAATGTCAGTTCTTTAATTTTAGGCTGACAGTTTCAATAAAGAATATTTTTTATTCATCATGAATCATGTAGGACTTGTCAAATGTAATTCAGCTGAAAATTTCTGTATGTATTTGAGCTATGTATTTGAAATGGGAGCAGGAAAATAGTTAGATTCCAGTAATTCACAGGTGCTGTCCAAATCCCCAAAGTAAACATCTGGTGAGAGTGACATTTACTAATGTATACAAAATCACTGTTACACAAGAATAGCCATTAAATGTGTTGAGATCAAGGTAGAACATAAAGCTATTATAACTTTAAAAATGATCTTATAGAACACTTCTGCCCTGAATTGAGAACTGAATTTCTTGAATTGAAAGGTATTGAAAAATCTCTTATGACAGGATCAGAGCTGTTATTCACTTTATTAAAAACACACAGATAGTGGAAAGGAATTGCTGTTTCCAAACAGACAGTGGATGACAAACTGAAAGAAGCATATCTTAGTATATGCAAAAGTATGCATGCTGAGGGGAAAGCAAAATATTTGCTCTAAGAAATCAGAGCATTCACATTTTCTCCCGGGACATTCATGCTGCAAATTTATCTGCCAGATTTTGAAAAAGAATTCCTCGAATGACAGATTTTCTTTAAACAATCAGTTTACAAACAGTGTAAGATGAAACAAAATACTACACGAACAGATCTTTTTAAACCCATTTTATATGCTAATGCAACACCATTTAAACAACTCTCAGAATAATTAGACAAAAAAATATCAGCATATTTTGAGAAATTATTAAAAAAATCAATTAATATCTGATTTCTAGCTACTAAAAGAAAACAGGGTTGGAATAATGACAACCCCCCACCCACAAAATGCTGTGATTTTAAACTTACTTTAAGCCTATCATTAAGGTAAAATTCCACTTTCTTTGCTATTTCATTGCACAGTAGTATATCAGGACCAGTGTATTACAGATCCAAGGACAACTAAAGAGCCAGCTATATTTCTATAGTATGGATATTTATATCTGGCAATGAAAAGTTAGTATATATTCCAAATATTAATGCTTTTGTACCACCATAGATACTTGGTAGAAGAAATGAGCAGAAAATCCTAAGATTCAGAAAATTATTGCCCGATTATGCTACTCTTATTTGAAAGTTTGTATCAGTGAACAACTGAAAAGGTTCCATCATAGCTTTTTTCAGTTGTAATGTACTTATTACTAGAAACACTAATTGAGACGTATTTTTATTGAGTTTTTCTTTTGGTTTTGTGTACTATGTTTAATCTTGGTTAGAATTATTACCTGTAATTTATAAAGAGATTTTTTTTTTTTAATTAAATTTTTTGCCACCTTTAAAAGCGTGATTTTTATTTTAAAGGAAGAACGACACGCCACTAAGTACTAAACTACCCTTACACATATGTATCACTGAGATACTGGAGATATTATAATTGAATAAAGATTGTCTCAATTTTTCTATCATGGCAGAACATCTCCAGTGACTTGAGACTGGAGTTCCAAAACAGGGAGATGCTTCCAAGACCTTTGTTCAAGTCTGAATTAACTGAGGGTGCAGCATGGTTAGAGCAAACCTCAGGAGTCAGAGACGTCAAAGTCGGGAGAAATCCCAGACTTTTATCTCTAGTGTATTTACAGGATTTTTATTAAGACACTAGAAGGGAATGTACTTCTTTCTTGGGCATGAAAAATATGTATTTTCTACTTCGGGGAAGTTACTTATTTTCATTTTGCCAGAGGAATATAAAAGATACAGGTGGGGGAGCAGTGAGACACACAGGTCTTACCCACTTTTTATACGCCAAATAGCAAAACCAGAATCATGCTTTCTGAAGTATTTTCTTTTGCAAATACCACATTTTTTACTTCTAAAATGAATGTGAGTCAGGTACATGTCCCTGCTATCAAACCTTGAAAAAAAACAATGGAGGAAAATTTGCTAGCTATGGTTGATGAGGGCTTTACAGCAGCCCTGACAATGGCGAATTTTCTGTTTGAAACTTTCTGAGCTAAGAAACTGTTCACAATGAGATTAGGCTATGTGTTCTTCTCCTAGGAACATGGGTGGAAGAACAGGCTTTGAACTCAGTTTGCACAGAGTACTCTTCCCTCTACTGATAGATCAAACTGCCATAAAAAAACACAAGGGGAAGGAGCGAAAGGAAGGGACATTCTTGTCTTCTAACTGGACATGAGAACGAGGTTACAGATTTCAAAGTCTATTTGAGCTGAAAAATTTGGAGGTTTGGTTTCTCTGTGCTTGAAAATCTGGATTCTATCCCATGTGACAGATATGATGCTCTTTGAAACAGAAAAGATAAATGCTTTACAGACACCTTTTGCATAGAAATGATATCAATTAGATTTCACTGGGAAAATTTCTGAACCTAAAAATCATAGTCAAATATGCATTAAAATGTTACTGCACTCATATTTCTGTTTCAGATTTAACCTATAAAGGTTAGGAACGATTTAAAATTATGATCTTGCTTTTAAGTTAAATTATTGATGAAACTTATTTAAATACATTCCCACGAATGGAGGAATTCAACTTCTATAGCAGGGGCCCAGTTGAGGGAACATGGTTTTAAAATGTGCTGGTGGATGACTTTAAAACTCTGCTTTTAGTTCCAGATTTTTTTTTTTTCCAAAACACTCTTTTCAATTCTCTGCGTTAAATGGTAGAAAATCTGTATAAAATTTAAGGCTTCTGAAACTGAAATGTTCCCAGTGACTGACCTTGATTAAGTGTTGAAGTGCTGTTGATGTCACCTGAGATAAAAGATGATTCAGATTGTTTTCTCACAGTGTCATTCCACATCCTCCTTATACGACTCTGTTAACATAAAGCAGTGAAATAGAAGCACATTAAGTTACAAAAAGATTTTTTCCTAACATGCTATTATATAGAATATTTGTGTTTATTTTGGCCTAAAGTAAGCCATTCTTCTAGCATGTAGTGAAACTCCTTCTTTTGTTATTAAAACTCTAATTTATTAAATTTCATTTAGATGAAACATGATGGTATAAACCTTCCTATAAACCAGCCCCTAATTAACAAGAAAAATAAGGTGTTTGCATTAGACTGAAGTAAAAGGAAATCAAAGAAGAAGAAATCAAATCTACTATGCCAAGGTATATATTTGCCATCTAAATGATAATAATGAGAAGACAATTAGTGCTTCTGATTGGAATATATCTCAGTAGGCTTTTTATAAATAAGGTTAATTAAAAGATGCTGTCAAAATCTTTGTTACCTGAGTGCCAGAGGAATAGCGAGCACTAGTTCTTGTCGTTGATGCCTTCACTGAACTGTGGGGACTCTCAGTTGGTAGTCCACCACAGCAGTAGGAATGTCGGAAGCATTTGCCGTATTCCTTACGTACCTACAGGGAAAAAAAAAAATATTTAGCACAAAAAAGCGTGTTAACTATCTCCACTGGCAAAACCACATGAACCTTGCACTGAAACTACTCACACAATTTTCAAGCAAATAGATAGTTCCTGTCTGTTGAATTGGTGGTCATTAATCAAAATCAAGTAGTTTTCCCTACTTAGCTGCAGTGTTCTCAGCTATCCAGGACTTTTGAACAAATTATTTCCAAAGTATACATGCACTTCATTTAGATGTGCCAGAATACTCATTACTGAGTTATGTATGGGATTATTTTTACTTCATCTTCATACTGTAGGCTGATATAGTTAAATTTACCTGAACTGATTTCTGGCTGAAAATAGTCCTTTTTATATGAGCTTTGGTGCAGAAAACCATAGAAGGCATGTCTCCCACCACAGCATGCAAGAAGGGCTGAGGTAACCAGCCTTTGGGCTACTCGGTACTGCCCATTATGCTATCCCTTCCAAGAAACTGTGCAAAACCTGCAATGACTATAAAGGCATTTTCATATAAAGTTACTCTGTGTAACTCAAACAGCTGCCAGTTCATATGGTCACCCTGCTTAGGGATTGCACAAAGCTCACAAATGCCATTGCCCCATGACAGGCAGAGCACTAGCTATGCTGGTAAAGGCACCATCTGTGTTCTAGAGTCAAATTTCATACTCTAAAGGCTGGGAAATGAAGCATCTTTCACTTTTAGGACCAAAAATAAAATCCTCATTACCGTCTTTGTTGAACCCAGAAATCTGAATATACCTATGTATATGAGACTTTTGTCTGACAGAGCAACAAAACCAATTAATGATTCCAGTATTTGGCCTGTGTTTATTCACCTTCTGTTTCCAGTGATGTACTAGAAACTTTAGTTTTGTAATTTATGTGTGTTAACACTTGTCATGAAAGTAATCAGGTTTAATTTACAGAGCAGTTAATTCTCTCCTATTTGGTGACTGCTACACTGACTACTTTTTTCACATAATAGAATAGTGTGTATAGACATCTCGGCAGCATGACAGCATCAGTGAAATGATAGAATTTGTGAATCTTCCACTAGATACTTGGGAATCTACGTGTCTCTTCTACTTCAGTGAGACTTCTAAGTTTCTGGGAAAAGTAGGATTTCAGCTAATTGGAAATTCTGTTTGACCTATGAATATATAGGAAAGAAAGTTATGTTTGTGTAAAAAGGGGAGAGGAGTTAAAAAGTTAGTAGTGTGGATTTACATAGGCCATGTGCTGTTTTCAATATTCTAAGAATTTTACTTATGGAATACATACTGTGGTGTTTCTATAAACCACAAGGGTTGAAGAAAATTTGAGTAGTTAGTGCCTTAACTTCAAGCTAGGGACAATAACTCATCTTTTCATAAAAGTATATGGTACATATTTTAAGGGAACCCCTATTTATATCAGCATAAAAGACACATAAAAAAATGAAAACAGAAATGCACAGCCATAGAATGATAATCTTTAACTCTGCAGTCTGAAAAACATAAGTCTATATATATCATCACTAGATGGTATAACACCTAAGAAAATACATTCCTGAACACTAATGGATATTAAATGCTCCAAACCGCTACATAGCAGAGACAATAGCAATCAAAACTGTATTTTTACCCAAATACCACCCTCCAGGGCTGGTTTTGCCTAATGCCTATATTGCAGTGAATGTACATTATCTGTCAGCACTGCGCATTCCACTGTCATTATTTCTAAATTATAGCTTGTTGGAAACTGATGGAAGCAACAGCACTATCATCTTGTCAGAACTGGAAACATAATAGTTTTCACTTTCACAATTCTATTTCTCTGTTCAATTTAGTGACCAACTAGTAATAACAGAATAAAAAGACTACATTAGCTATGCAGACAGAGGAGAGGATGATATCCAGTCAAAGGCATCGAAACTTAAAAATCTTAAATGGCAGCTTTAACATTCTTTCAGGTATAAATCTTATTGCTCTAGGTTATGCTTTTTCACACTTGACTGATATTTTAATATTGCTTTTTGCTGACTCCACTTAATATAAAAACAATGCACAGCTGTAAAAAGAAATAAAAAAGGAATCTGTTTTTGATTTTCAAGTCCAATACAAGTGGTAGAAAGGGCAACATTATATGAAACCCTAATCTAGAAATTATTTGCATTTTGATAATGTTTGCATTTTCTTCCCTCTCTTCTTTTCTTAGGCTTAATCTCCTCTCTAAGTGTGCTTTTGTTCTCTCAATATGAGAGGAGTGCTGTGTTCATCTGGATAAAATTCTTTCTGTCTACCAGATCTTTTCCTAAAACATGGCTGAATGCCATCGTCTACACCAAATTTAGAGACGCTTACACTGTTATAGCTGTTACAGCTGAGAACACGTAAGAATGCGGTTTTTGTACTTACACAGCGACGCTTTATCCAATGGTCTCAAACCATTTTATAAATATCGGTTAATTATGCCTCTGGTGAGCTAATTATAACAGGAGTTAATAATTATTAGGTCTCCAGCCTGAAACTGGTACAAATATTTAGAATCTAAATATTGCAAATTGGGTATTTCCAAATGTAGGGTGCATTGCATTTTGAGGTTTTTGGGTGGAATTTTTTGACTTTTACCCTTCCTCTCAACTCTCGCTACTTTTATTTGCCATGTCTTCTAACACACGCTACGAGCTTTTTTCTTTTGTGCACTAAAGCACCTCTAAGGCATCCTTGGAAGCAGTCTCTATCCTCACTCTGAGGAAGACAGGGGGTGCAGGGAACCCAGAGAATCCCACCCAGCTGTGCCCTTGATTTTCTTCTCTCCTGCTTGCTTCTCTCTCCCCTGCTAACTTTTCCCCTGCAGATCTGCTCCTCCTGGACCTCTCTGCTCCCATCGGGTAAAGGGAAGCCAAAATAATTTAGCACATCCTACTCACGAGGGAAGGATCTTGCCAGGGGATTCTAGCTTTTCCAGTTAAGAGCATGAAGCTGTTGAATTGCTTGAAAAAATGTAGTCATGCTGGCATCTTTGGAAAACTCTCCCTGTTAGCAGTTGTCTAGTGTTAATGACTACTTTTTTCTATGGTGTGTCGAAGTTCATAATAAAATTAATTTTTACATCTCACTTAATTTTGTAACGAACAAGCACTATAGTACAATCCCTGCTTATCACCCATAGCTTTATGTGGCAGCTTAATGGGATCTCAGGAGAGGTCCTCTGCCTTGATCTGAGAGAGTTTCCAGGCTTAGATGGGCTGATATTGTAAATGATCCTGTTTGTAGTGCTGCAGCAGAGGCAGGATTTGTTTCATACACTTATATATTAGTCTGGCTGTAAGTCCAGACTAATATATACCATTACCAATGTTAAACAGTACATTTTCTATAGTAATCTTCTTCCCAAAGCCTCAAAACTTTTCAAGCTGAGGTTGGAAATGCTACATCCATTTTAAACCCGCCCAGGCCACAGAGCAGTTACGTGACTCCCACAAGCACACAAGCAAGAACAGCTTTTGAATCCTAGTGCCCTCCTCAGATGACTTCGAAATACTCTAGTTCTTGCCACTGCTATCTTTTAAGTAATAAATGTGATAATTTTAAAGAGTTGGGGAACACGCATCTGTATTTTCAGTAACTTACTTTCTTTTGAAGGGCACAATGAAAGATGAAAATAAACATTCCTTGGAAAGCATTAAATACTGTGAAGAGATATGTCATCACAACAGTCCCCTCATTGATAAACAGCAGGCCAAATGACCATGTTAGGCCAAGAAGACACAGGAGAGCAAATGCACCCAGGACCCAGGATCTGTAAAATAAAATTAATTTTAGTAACATTACTTATGAGAATGCATGTCGCCAAATCCATATTAACATTTCAGTTTCTGCTGTTGACTCTTACTAGGTTCAAATTCAAATGTAAAAATTCCTTGGGTTTAACCTTTTATCTATTAAAGAAAGAACAGTTCCATTTAGTACTCTTAGTCTCCACTGAAAACAGCAAAAGTAGATATAACCTTTTTCTTTCTCAAGAACTGCATAGGATGTCAAAACTATTTTGAAATGCAGAAATATAGTGCAAGCCCCAGCTACTCCATTGTTTTATCTGCTTTTAGAAAAGAAATTGATAAATTTGGCTTAGCCACTAATCACACCATAGATTTTAAACAGTGGTTCTGCCATACGACACCAAATAATGTAACACAAATGCACAAAGGTTAAACAGCAGATTAAAAGGCTAGAGCCCAAATCTTTAATGCTCCGATAAACGCAGCTAAACTGAAGCTAGATGGTCTAACTTCCGCATGACGAAACCCTGCTGAAATGTGACAAAAATATGGATATTTCTCTACTGAATAGTCTAAAAAAGATTCCATCATGAACAGGTTAAGGAAAAGGAATTGTAGAGAACGGCACAGAATGAAAGGGAAAGGGAATTTAGTCAGTGAATTCCACATCTAACTAATGATCTTACTTGATAAATGGCTTATTATCTTCATAGCTAGAAAGCATTATAAGCAGAAAAGAGAAACAAAATTATTAGACAGAATTGAAACAGAAATTAATAAGAGCATTTTAATTGTCTATAAAAATTAGTCAAAATTAGGAAATTCAAAATGCAGAGGCAAGCAATTTAAAATTATAAAGGCATATAATAGTTAAAAATTCTTTAGCAAATCAGGTATCTCAAAACTAGTTAATTAAAATTAAGGGAAATCCACAATATTGACCGAGTTTGTAAAGTTAAAAATCATGCTAGAAATTTGTTAATGTAGGGTTCTATCTTACCCAGGTAAGTCCGTATTATAGTAGCCATCACAAACACGGTAATTACTGGTGTGGATGAGAAGACAGAAAGAGGAAAAGGAAGAAAAGAGAGAGATGCTAAAGATTAGCTCTCTCTCTCATCATGCAACATGCAATGAAGCTGATACTGACCTATCTAGAACATCTAGTTCATATGTTAGCCTTACTGAAAATGTCCCTTTGTAATTTTCAACATTCAAAGCAAATCTGTAAGACCCTTTCACATCCAACCCTCAGTGCTAGAAAACTGCACCATCCCTTTAGTGCTGATAAAAAAACCCCTTCAGTGTAACATAAAGCTATACAGAATACAGTAAAAGACTATCAAAAGAAGCAAGAGCTTCCAAAGCCTTGTTAATTGTGTAATGCTTATATTACTCTGCAAAAGGGATACTACAGTATAGCACCATGATAAAGTAAACATTTGTTAAATTAGCATGAAAACAGCAGATAATCTTCAAGTTAACAATAATAATAGAGTCAATTCTCTCGGGAGAACAGGATTACGAGTAGAAACAGCTCAGAATCCCTAAATCAAAAAGTCATTTAACAAAACAAACTTAATATAATCATATCAGCCATGCAAACAGGAACATCATTTTTGAATTGCATTTTAAATGCAAATGAAATTACTACAGTGCTGTGGCATTTCCGTGAAACAGTTTCTTGGCACTAGTTCCAGGCTGAAATTATCTAATTTTGACCGGCGTTTGTGACATTACAGCAACAATGTGACGAAAGCAGGATTGGCTCTGTTTGCTTCTAATTGACATCTGCAGTTGCTGGGAGACAATGGCATGTGCTCCTAATGGAGAGTAGCTTTCAATCAGTTTAGCAATCAGAAAATAATCATAGTTCTCATACTTGAACACAAAGCACTTACTTAATGTTTTCCAACCTGCTAGAGTCTGGTTTCAAAGTGTTTGAGTGCTTCACCATTTTGCACAATGTGATCACCAGGAAGATAAGATTCAGCTGTCAAAACAGGCAAGAATGAAATTAAACTACTTCAAGTAATAGGTTGAATAATGATGATGTTACAGACTAAACAAAAAACTCATAGTTTATTTTCAAATATGAAGTGAAACTAGGTAACTAGATCAGACAGTCTTTAAAAGGTGATTGCAAATACATATGAGGGGAAAAAAATATGTTAGAAGTCCTTGTTTCACTTAAGTTTTCCAAATTCACCACATCTTCATAAACCGCCATATTTAGCTCACGTCTGGTGCCTGTCATTGTCAGTCTCTGTCTTCCAGCATGTTGTGCTCAGTCCCTGTTCACCTTTGTCTGTCACTTCTAGTCCTGTTCCCCACCTCACCGACCTTCTCCAAGGACTATGGTTACCGCTCTACTATACTAGTTGTCTTTTTATCACCCCATTCTGCATTTGGAATGTTTTTTGCCTTTGCTGGTTTCTCCCTTTCTTTTTTTTTTTTATTCTCACAAATCCCACTGGGGTCTTGAAAACAGCTTAAATGTAACTAAAGAAAAAGAAAAAGAAACACAAAGATGTAGCAAATGCATCAAATTTAACAGTGCCATGGACATATGCTGGTGGTATACCTTCCTACTGCCCTCTTTCCCTTCGTAGTCTGGATTCTGTTGAAGCGAGTCTGTATGACACTTGAAGGAAAGGACTATGGGGTCTTATTCTTGTGTCATTTATATAAATAACACTGAGGAAGATACTGAAGGTAATTTTTTATAGTTTTCCCACTGTGAAACAGAATCACAGGTATCAAAGATACTAGGTGCCTTTTTCCTGTTGATTTCAAAGCATGTTAAGAGAATAAGTAAGCCAAATAGGAGGATGCCTGAAGAATATGGGATGAAAAGTGGTATACGTTTAATATGAGTAATTAGTACATGATGTCCTATATCATGTGGACAATTCAAATAAAATGTTTAAAAACATATGAGCTATGTTCTTTCAGGGAGAAGACATATACCCTTATCTACTACTGGAGTGGTCCACAAGAAATGGCTGAGCCAATAGCTAAGAGAAAATAGGAGAATATGCTTGGACACCCTTACAGGTAGATTATAAGCCCATTCTTACAATCTTCTGTTATATATCTGCAACTCGTTACTGATGGAGAATGATCAAGACCAATCCCTCACTTTGGAGAGCCTTTGGTTTAATGCAGCATCAAAATCCTCACAATTTTTGTAACATTGGGGATACCATTTCATAGCAGATGTGTTCCTACAGCTGTGCAACAATGTTCAGAAATGTCACTCAAATCCTAATCAGGAGCAGGTTTTAACAACCTTGAAAAGGTAAGTATTTTGAAGGTTCTGATCAGAGTCTGTTAATAAAGACATGTATTATAGAAATAATTCCTACTGCTAAGGGCAATCAAGTTACCACTGCTGCTGCTGTCTCAAAATCAGGATGGACAGGATGAACTATAATGCAGTTCTCAACACCAGAAGTGTTTGGCAGCTTTTGACCTCATCAGTCCCAATTCAAAATAAAACATTTTTACAATTTTATCTTGGGATTAATGCAAAAATTCCATGTGATACAAATAACAAAAATAAGCTTTTATAATTTATTTCTGTCTGTGTTTCAAGAATTGACAGGAAATACTTGACCTTTAAGTGGAGGTATGTACATGGTGTAGGTTAAGCATGATTTCCATTGCTGCAAAATGTAATCGAGGTGTTAGTATCTCATGACCCTGCTGATTACCTTTTATGATTCTCATAGGTAATGACTAACCAGTTGAGAAACACTTCATTATATCATTGTGATCATTTTGTTCCTCTTATCTAGGTTTCCACTATACTGTGTAAGTTCCATGGGTGAGAAAACAAAGTTGGTTCTTTCCCTAGCCTTTGCACCAGACAGAGGATGGGGGCTCTTAGTGTGACCTGACCTTAGTTCTATGCCTTTGCAGGCAGACTTTCTTCTTCTATATTTGAGTAAGTTTCTTGCACATTTTGGTAGATGATATAACATACACTCCTCCATCATGCTTAAAAAGATCAATGTACTTTTTATTAAAATGAACAGATTAAGAGCTAAGAGATGCCCCATGCCAATCCTAACATGTAAATCAACTTTGGCTGCAACCTATGAAACCGGGAGTGCACAATCCAGTTCAGAATAGTATTTACAGAACAGCTGGAAGCTAATCCTTGCCTAAGTAGCTACCCTGGAGTATCCTGTACTGTACTAGCAACATCGTTCTTGGATCAAAAACTCATAGATATGGCTTAGCCCATAAATGACTACCTTATGAAATGAAAGGTTTTTATCCTCTGATTCTTTGTACAACTGAAGTGCTGGTTTAACAGATGAAAAACAAAAGCTTGTATTTACATACCGAGGTTCCTTTGGTGACATGCAAACAGACACAGCCCTACCCTAGAGCCTAAGCCAAGCTCCAGCGTATTAAGCAGGTTTTATGCAGATGCTCAGCTCTGTCTGTATATGTCCTTGCTGGACTAGGGAATAACTATACATAGCAGTTTCTTAATAGACATTTTAATTCTAATTTAGGTACAGACTCCCAGAGGCAGCCCACAGAAACAGTAACACTGTATCACAGTAGCTGAAAATGTCTTTCCAAGAAAAAAAGCAAAAAAGCAAAATATTGTACTTTGAAGACAAAGTAACTATGACAACAGAACATATGATACTTGTTTCTCCATCGCTGTGAAATATTGCATAGTTTTCAGTTTCAGCAGTCAAAAGACAATGGTTTGCCACTTGTTCAAACATGCTGGCATCTCTGTCACACACTGTATCATTATCAAAAGCCTATTTTGCCCGCTTACAAATACGGTAACCAAACCTTTCTATAGATTCACTTTTGGCTCCCTTATTGCTTTTCATCTAGAAATTGATTGTTTTGGAGGAACTCATGAGTTAAAGACTTTTGGGCATCCTGCCATTTTATTAGACACGACACTAAGCAGTGAGGGAAGGGAACTTGTTGGAGAATAATTGCTTTTAGAAGGAATGGCTGAATTACTTTTCTTGGTGAGAAATATATGGGAGGAGAAGGAAACACACAGAGCTTTTACATTTATTTTTATCAACTTTGTATGAGAAAAGCTTTTTCAGCCCTGAGAAACCATGTCTGAGCTCAGAGCTGAGCCTGCTTTGAGCAGAAGGTTGGGCCACAGATCTTCTGAAGTTCCTTCCAGCCCGAATTGTTTCATGACTGTGTGAGGACTGAACTGTTACTGATCTAAGCAAATGAATCTGTAGATGTTTTCGAAGTTTGACAGATGGTCTGAGTAGGAACTTTCTTCAAGAAGAATGTTCACCACAAACATGCAGTACTCTGGGGCCACACAAAGGCCCACGTGACTGGCAAGATGGGCTTTTGAAAGCAAACTTGTAAGACAAAAAATGGGCCAATGACAGTGATGACTTTCTCATCACTTCATTTAACATAAAGGGCTAATGACTGGCTAGGCCTCATCCTGACCACTGGGTTGCATCTATCTCAGATGAACCAAAATCTGCACCTGAATGTACCCCTCTCCTCATGTAAACACACACACAGCCACAGTGTATACATCTCAAACAATCGTAAAATAAATACCCTTGATAAAATCAGCAAAATCTCTTTCATGCTGCACGTCCAAAAATCAGACCCACACTCTTTCAAAAGCTAAAAATAAGAATTTAAAAGTCTGGTCAGGCATCAGGTTCAGGTTTGAAGATTCTGCTGATACCAAGAGTGACAAAGCTCCAGTAGGAGGAGCTATGACGTGAGATCTCTGAAAAGTCGAAAACAATAAGTGAAAACCTGGATTGATAGAATTTCATTAATGTTTATATCAGGTTTCTGCTGTAATTTCTAAAACATGTTATCCACTATAAGAGACAGGATACCGGATTACATAGAGAACAAGCTTATACTCTGATTTTAGATGTGCATGTAAAATTTAAAAAAAAAAAAAAAAAAAATTGGAGCACCTTAAAAAAAATTAGAGCACCTTTTAAAATAACAATTCCTACTTATGTCTTAATATGTGAAGTGTAACTGGATAGAAGGGAGCAAAAGAAAGAAAATTAGATATATATTAAAAAATAAAAATAAACTATAATAAAATATAAAATGTGAAGAATTTTTATGGTAATAATCCACTGCAGCACCCTGGAAGATCATGCTTCTTTCATAGTGAACACAAAGAGGGCCATTTCTGGTTTGGAAATCAAAAGGTAATGGACATCAAAAATGGTATAAATAGAAATTTTGTCTTTCTGGCACCTGAAACCCATGTGATTTTGAGAGAAGGAGTGTATTCAAGTCAAATTAACCTCTTAAAAAAGTATATGTAATAACCTGCAGGAGACTTAACGGATTGGCATTAGTTGGAGGTACAATAAATGAGTAGCCAAATAAAGCCAGATTTTGCAATAATTATTATAAATTTCCCCCTGTGAGCAATAGATAAATACCATTTACCAAGTGCCTACTGTAGAATGTTATACATGTATTATTTATATACATAAGCTTACAAATACAGTCCATTTACATACGCGGAGCTAGAACTTGTGTGCATGTATGTATACATCTGTGACTTTGGTGAAGTAATGCTTCGACCTGACTGAAAAAAGAAACTATCTTTCCTATGTTAATGAAACATGTCAATGCTTAAACATTACACTTATGCTTCCTATGTTAATGCTTAAACAACCTTTGGTTGCCTAATACATTGGCTCCACTTGCAAGGAGAAAACTCCAGTAGTTTTGGCTGAATTAATGTCACACCAACATCATCCATTCTTTGGATATGAATGAATATGGATCTACATAGAAGTCAAAATACTCAGGCTTTTCTGACCACAGATTACAAGAGTGCACTGTTTGTTTTATAGCCATGAACCTGCTCAATTGAATCACGTCTGCCTGAGCTTAGCAGCTTAAAATTCATTCCACACAGCCTGCAGTGCTGACATGGATATGATAAGACAGAAGAACAGAAACACCACTCTGAAGTAACCTAGCTGAACTGCACATGTTCTGACCCTTTTTCAACTCCCCGGAGCTTTTGTTACCTGGCAAATGCAGCTCTAAAACTGCTTTTGTATCTCCAGATCTTTGCTCTTAGCCATGCAGAAGCCTATTTCTCTCTGGGACTGGCAGCAAGAGAGGTGCTCTCTGAAGATGGCTTCTAAATGAGTGTGCACACTGAACTCTTACTGAACTGAATTAATTATTAAAGATGCAGATGGAGCTGTCCAAATGATAAGAACAGCTCCTGACGTATCATGATCCAAGCTTTCATTAAACCATTTCAGGCATACTAATGGTTTCCCACCGCTCATTACTTACATGCTCTTTTCTCATAGATATAATAACGCTGGTGCCCAAAGGCATGACAGGCTATGGAAACAGTGAAGTTGAAAAGGTTCTTAGAATATGTACTAAGGAACTTCATACTTCCCTCCCTCATTTTGTGCAAATCTGTATACAGGTGCAAGTGCAAATGCTTAGAAACTCAGAGAAAAAACTGTAAATTAAAGCAGTAAGCAATATTGTCAAAAGAGAGTTTATGTGCATTGACAGTACTATTAAACTGAGCATCATAAAAGTGATTTGATTAACATGCTGAAAAGCTTACCAAGGTGAAACTCTCACATGCTTCTGACACTAAGTAAGCCACAGTACAAATATGGCTTTTCGGTTACACTGCACATGACATATTATTTTTCAGCCATTACACTTCTCACACTTCTTCCTCTAGTCTTTCTTGCTTTCTCAGTTGGGACGATTAGAGGGCAAAGCAATTGCTAGAGAAGAATTACTCCCAGGAACTGTGCTGTGATTGCTACCTGCTGTTTCATATTTTTGAAGTTGGGAATACTGCTCCCAAAGGCCTTTTGCGTCTCAGCCTAAATGATTTGCTGGAGGATAATAATGTCATGGCCAGTAAATAATAGTGAACTATGTCTGTACATGGTCAATATGATTAAATGTCCTTCACCTCTATTCTCACTCTGACCTGGTTATGAGAAAGTGAAAAAGCCATCAGCAATGCCCAAAGCTTCCCATGTGAAATGTTATTTTAAAGCAAGGGAGAAAAATAGAGGTGACTTAGCAAAATACTCCCAGTAACAATAAAATAAAAAGCTAGACATGAAAAGCAAAATTATCACCAGACAATCAGACTTGAGGTAACTGAACTACTGTGGCATCAAACTTGGAGCAATTTTCTAGTAGTGATTACAACTGCAAGAAACAACTTTGTGTTGAAAAGTATTGCCTATAATATGAAATGAAATAATGAAAATAGTAAGTATATCTTTCAATTGTAATTGTAGGTTTAATTTAAAAATAATTCCTATCATCATGAGACTTAATTTAATTTCAATGTATTTAGAATAAATTCTGTACAACTATTACGGCCTATACTTATATCTTCCAAACACTCTATTTTTTCTAATTTAACTCATACACACGTGAGTTTTGTCATCTGTGCCTATTTCTTTGAAGATATGCCAGTAAACTCAACTCCAACACTGCACAACCATCTTTTCTTAAAAGATTGCTCAAGGGTTGAAATATTTTTTTAATATAAACAGAGAGTAAAAACAACCTAAATATACATAAGCTTATTTCAATATTGAAGATACCAGGAAGGAATAAAGTATCTATAAAAGATTGTCCAGGTACATTTTTTATAGAAAGTTCCATAATCAAAGTGTCAGTTTATGTTCACATGGAGAAGTAATGTAAGCTGTAAGCTACAAAAAGTGTTGAAATAGTACATGTGGTGTATAGATCTACAGAAGTCAGAAATTTCAAAATTATGCCTGATGCATGTGCTTCAGGCTGAAAAATAATAATGACAAAATACAATTCCTGAATTTAGAAATTCAAGGGAACTGAGCTTCTGTTAACATTTCACAACTCTGCTACAGTATAAAAGCACGGGAACAGGTAACTATTTAGACTTTCAAAAGTATGAAAACAAATGAATTCAACCTTCCAAACTATCAGCAGTTATGAGAAAAGCTCTCTATGTACTCAGGCCATGTCCCCAGCAGCAGCCTTCTAGAACATTTCCCAAGTATAGCTAGGCTTTAAAGATACTGAACTAGCAGAGAAAAACAAGGCAAGCCAAAACGCAAGTCTTGCATTCACTTTCCTTCCAAATCCCTATGTTTTGCAGTGTTGTTATTATTAGTCTAAAATAACAAGGAAATGTTTTTCCCCTGGGTTGACAGATGACTGTACTTTTTATCTGAAAGTGCTCAGAGAATGGATAATTGATGTATGAACACAATATTCAATCTTAAGTGGACAACGGGGCACACAGCTGTGAGTGTAGAGATGGGTGTGCATGCGTACAGTGACTTTACTCAAATGACTGCAAGAATGTGTATATGCTTTCTATTAGTTACGCAATATCCTACTATTTATACTAAAATGAACTTGTATGTCTGACATACATTACATGCAGCATAAATACACACGGGATTAGTCATGGAAAAATATGCATATGCAAATACGCATACAAATACTGTATAAGAGTAATGAAATATAAGATTCGTTTAATTATCCAATGCATTAGAACACCCTTTTGAGATAATTATGTTGGATAATTAGCAGTTAAATTCTGGAACACGTACAATAGTGATTCAATTGAAAGCAATAACAATGGTTCCTTTAAAAAAATCCCCATGTTTAGTACTTCATTGATTTTTCATATGACTACACATGTCAATATGACCTTCAGAGTTCAAGCCATTAGGAAAAAATGGCTATGCTGAAGTGCCACCACAGCTTTGACAATTAATCATTTGGTCAGCACTCTAAAGACTTCTGAACACTTATATAACCATTGGTCACATTAGAAATTGTTTATAGGCATTTTCATGAAATGTCTTGCGAATAAGGATGGTATTGACTGATGTTATTCAATCTTTTTAACTTTGCTGTGAGGCAACCTAGAAGGCAAGGAAAAAAAAAAGTTCTTACCAGAATAATAAAGGTAACAGGTCCAATGAAACTCCAGATAAAATAGTTATCTACATGGAGCCAGCAACTACAATGGAAAAAAGAGAATGAAAAGTGAACAATTGCATTAGCATCTCAGTCCAACAAATGGAAAGTGCAAAAATACTTCTTAAGGTAACACTTTGCCGGCAAAACAATGATAAACATTGCACAGTACCACTTAGTCCATGGACAGTTTTTCCTAACCTGAAACTCTACTGATGAGTCCTCTTTAGTAACAGTATTGAACTTGAACTGAACTTTCATCAGGAATAGCTGAGATATGAGAAGAAACAAAACCAAATTGAGCTCTCTTTCCTTTCAGTCAAAAGGCTTGGTCACAGGTGCTATCACAGACTAATGAACCTAACATCAGTAAATACTTTTCACAGGTTTTCCATGTAATCTTCAAACTCTGCTTTTAACTTTATATCATAAGCAAAGTGCTTACTCCTGAGGAATATGAGACAGAAAATATTCACGACATGTTTTGCTGAAAACCAATATGGTATAAATAAAATGCCCGAACAGTAGAGAAAGAATACATATGATATTAGACTATATGATGTGTAAACCTACTAGGGCAGACTTCACTTAGCAATTTGTTTTTCATACAGGCCAGTTCCCTGCTGAATTGCTCTTATTTGTCTTTCATCAGTAGCAAAATCAAGCAGCTTTCTTGTAGTCAACAGTATCTTCCCATTCTGTAACTAATTTAATCAAAGGACAAAGTAAACAATATTGGAAGGCAAATTCATGCCTCCAGCAACTCACATCCTCAGGAATGTTTTCTGTCTACCTTCTGTCACTTTCTATATATATATCTGTATTTTTGTAAATGCAGTGGCTAATTTTAATCCTGCTCTACTTGCTTGATAAAATATTATCAAAGTGAAGCATATGGGTTGGAATATTGTACTGTCATAATTCAGGACAAGAGTTAGCTAGAGGGGCAGTTGAACAAAGAGATCTAATGAAGCTTTAGCTTAAAACTGGGTGGTTAGGCCTGTCAGATACTTTAAGTTGAGAATTTTTACTTAATATACATTTGAGGCCAAAAAGTTATTTACTTTTTCAATTTGTTTCAGGTCAGTCTTTTGTGTTAAAAGAAAGACCATAATTTAGAATCAGTCTCTCTAGAGTACAAATCCTCTGAACCTAGAGAATTACAAAGACTTGATTGTAATTTGTGCACAGCATTGCCATTCTCTTACGAATAAAGCTTTCAGATGGTATTTTAGTCTGTCAGGGACCCTCTGACAGCTAATAGGCTTTAAAAAATTATTCACTTGAAAAACACTCAGGTCACTTGCAATTACTTACGCTTTCTCTGTTCCGTAGCTCTTATAGTCAATAGCTGCTGAGACACCAACTACTGTAGCAGGGAAGAGGTAGCCAGCAACATAATAGTACTTCTTCCTAGAATATTCACTTTCAAATACTTCTACTAACATTAGATAAAGCTGCACTCCTTCTAGACACATCCAGGCAAAGGCTGCCAGGAAGAAAAAGTGTAAGAGACCTGCGAATATTGGACATGCAATCTGCAAAGAAAAAGAAAGATGGAAATATAAACCACAAAATCTTCACATCATTACATCATCAATTATATAGTGTGTAATAGAACAGCATATACTTCTATCAGAGATCGTTCACAAATTCAGGAGCATTTTCCCTACCTGAAAACATACACTGAACGCTTGAAAATACTAATGTGTGCACAGTAGCTACATAAAGTAAATTAGCTAAACAATATTAATGAAGGTAAGGAAATCATGTCCTTGGCCCCTAGTCTTCAATTATAGAGTGGACTTTTCAATTTTATAACTAAATCTTTGATTTTGAAACTGATACAGTTTTAGGATTTACAGTTTAGGTAATGTGAGACATAAACGGTTCTAGATGCATAATGTAGTACTGCTTATTTAAAATTTTGAAGTGGCCATCAAGACAATTTTATCTGCTGTAATCTGGAAGTTTCTGCTGTTGTAACAAAATCAAGTCTGAATGGTCCACCCTTTAACTGAGTTCTGGATGAAACTATACTGAATTATTAGATTACAACCCAATGGATTGGTTCAGAATGAATTTCACAAATACTGCCAAAAAACCTGCAAGAATACGCAGTGTCAAAAATGTGTAAATATACAGATAAGGCTCTTTACTAAGATATATATATATACAAAAAAGTAGCCAATAGCTGTTGAGACATATATATGTTCCTAGTACATCAACATTTAATTTCATCTCCTCTTCCAAAAGTTTAAACACCTGCTTCATTAATAGCCAATGTTTCTCAACTGAAAATGAAAAACATTGCAGTAAGTGGGAAATTAAGGCCACAGTGATATTTTTGATGGATGTAAACATGTCTACCTTATTTTCATACTGAGCTTTTATTTCAACCTCGCTGTGTCAGAATGCTGAAAGCCTGGCATTGTTGTCATGTTTTAATTCAAATCCATTTCAAACAGTCATTTCAGAGAACAAGATCAGTACACATGGAAAAAACTTACCTTGTACTCTGTCTTATCGATGCCTATTAGGAAAATGAACTCAGCAATGAATAGGTTGATACAAAGGTTCTTGTGAATAGTGTTACGATCACTTTGCAGGCCACGGAAAAAACAGAATGTGAAGATGCAGATGGCCAGGCAAACAAGAGAGATGACAATTCCCACCCAGGTGATGACAGTGAGGAGCAATTCGTGCACTCCATCTTTGTACTAGAAATAACCAAGAATGGAGAAAATTAATATGACTCTTTATGAGTATAAACAAAAACCTATTTTCACCGGTAGCATCCAGAGAAGTTACTTGTCCGTTACATGAGATGGGCTAAATGTACTCAGTAATTTCTCAGTCTCAGGTCAGCTTCCCAGAGGAGCAAGATAAGGGTGAGGAGAAAAGGAGCAGGTCTGAGAGAAAAATGTGACTATTTTAGCCAGATCAGATAGCATTTTCACTTTTCCTATGGTGCACGGTAAACTTGTCAAGACAAGAACAAATAGAAAAACATAACATTTTGAACGTGCCACTAGGCTGTGATGCAAAGAAAGAGGAGAGCTTTCCCTGGTACCTCCTAAAAGAGTGCATGTTCTTTCCTACAGACCTGCAATTCCACAGTGGTGAAGAAAGCAACAATTTACACGTCAGTGAGTATAAAATGCAGAGTATGTTATGTGTAATTCTAGCTCTAATCTCATGTTCAGCTAAAGAAGGTTCCTTGCTACAGTTGCAAGAGAATCACTTTTGTCGTCTTGGTTATCTTTCCAGCGACCTTTCCAAATACAACGCCTTTAAAAGAAGTCTCATATCCTTGCAAATATTGCATGATCCGGGCTCCCTGACATCCAGTCAGTGCTTTAACTAGACAACAAAACTTGAGAGTATGAAAAGGCATTTAAACAACCAATATGGAAGCTCCCTGACCTTCCTGTTCTAAGAATAGCTGGCACTTGTGCTTCCAGGGAACAGCCCGCACAGCTACCCCTACAGATACTCTCCAGCTGTACTGAGGAGAAGTCTGTAAAATGGTTGTAAGGTTGGTCAGTAACTTTGAAATATGACTTGAAAGAAAACTGTTGTCCTTCCTTGGTTTTCTTTCCTGTTATTTTGCTTGTAACTTCATGGGTGAGGAAGAAAAGTGCTACAGAAAGCAAACTGCATTGGAAAGAGTGAGTAGAAGCTATAAATACTTAAGAAACCTCCACAATTTTAGATCTTGCTAAAAATTTAAAGCTTAATCTTTAAAAGTTTGTTCCCTGCTGATGGCTAGAAACATCATTACCTACCACAATTTCCCGATGAGCCATAAGAATTGCAAAGTTGGTTAGGTGACTACAAGCACATGTTGTATGAGTTTTATTTGTGTCAACCAGTTTGCAGCCTTGAGTTGACCAGTATCCCATCATAGTCCTCTCTGAGTAGTTCCAGAAGGAGCAATTTGCATTGAAATAATTGTCAGGCTGGGAGATAAAAGGATAACATAAAATGAGGGTTTTACATACTAAGATGGTAATAACAATTGTTTAATATGTGTAAGGGTAATTTAGATTAAACTTTGCATGTTTCGGACAATAAAGTTTTTCATCAGCAAAATTGTGGACCCTGTTATACAAGGAAGACATCTAGTTTAAAAGGGACTTTATAGTCCGAAACACTCTAAGTGTAGTCTCAATTACGGTAGACCCAATTTTAAACAATTACAATTTCCATCTTACGATTTTATGCACTGATGGTACATTATAGCCATTTTTGCTTTCTGCAAAATTAGGACTGTGAATTTATTCTGAAGATATTTTTTCTGTAATTGAGAATTTGAAAATATGGTCTTTTTCCTTTGATTCTCACCTTTGGCAGGCCAAAGTCATGTGAACAGACATCAGGAAAAAGTTTATTGCTCAATATCTACCTATTTTGATGAAAACCAATCAAAACAGATTTACAGAAAGAGGCAAAATGAGAGGAAAATTCAACCATATTTTCTCTATCACAGTAGTGGTTATCTACTTTCCCCATGTGAGACATGAAAACAGAAAAGACCAAACTAACGAGAAAAGAAACATATGACATAAATTACCATGAAGAAAATATACAAAAATTTAAAGTGTAACAAACCAAGATATAATACATTATTCTTCACTAAATAAATGTATTTAAACAATTCGTATAAGCTTCTAGAACTTGGTCCAAAATTAATGTACAAAGTTAAAGTGTCATTAAAACTTGCTACATCAGACCATCAAGAACCTTAACAGTTATTTTCTACTCTGCTACTAAGGTAAGAGTTAATTTTCAGTTAAAAACAAATTAGTCATTTACATTTTCCTGTTGATTACTGAATTAGCTTTCATTAAGAATACACTTAAGTTCTAATAATCACTGAACCAGGCTCATTTAATTTTATGTTCATAGACTTAACTAAGCTTGTGTCTCTGACCTAGTCCAACATTTAAAATTCAAATGGAAAAAAGGTTATTTTTCTGCATTGCTCTTCTCTCTTGCTGATTTTATGACCTTCCCATTAATTCATTAGCATAACTCACATCAATGTGTTCCAGCGTGAAATGCACAGGATCAGTCAGGTACACCCGGCTAGACTCCTTGTTGATAGAGGCTGCAATGACGTGGGAGTTGACTGCGATCGTGCTATTCCGCCCAGCAAAGTCACTGCCTAGCTTTATGGTTGCATTTTCAGTACTGAGAAAACGCCCCAAACTTTTGTAAATGATGAACACCAGTTTTGCTAATCCTACAAAAGAAAAAAAATCCAATCATCATGCCACAGTGATCTAGGGAAAGATAGCAACCTGTATTCTAATGAACTGACAATAAAAAATCAGTAAACAGAGAGGCATTTTCAGGCTATGGATTTGAAGAAAAATCCTTAGGAACCCATGATCTTCAAGAAAAGGCCACAGAGCAGTTTTGTTCTGTTTTGTTTTGGTATATTTAACTAGGGGAGGTAATGTAGGTTTTATAAAAGTTAATGGAGTTTCAGTGCTCCGTGCCCAAGACTCACCGTTCCTGCTGTTCTGTTTCACGGTGCTTGCAGAGAGCTGAATAGAGTTGCCTCCTTTACTGCCCTGAGGAAATTTCAAGTCCTGCACCTGGCCCTCAGTAATGAGCACTGCAACATCCAAAACTAAGCAGAGCAGAGAAAAAAAAAAAAAAAAAAAAAAAAAAAAGAAGAATGCAGAGAAAGTCTCTTGGCCAGACTGCAATATGCCAGATGACAATATTTCCCCCCACTCTAGTTTTCTCACTGCTGTCCTCATTTGCCACTGTAAGACTGATCTGTACTGCATGTTTCAAGCACACAGCTTCGTTAACTAAACCTAGAGCACACTATTAAAATGACAGCACTTTTAATAGTTATAACATGACATCAAATCTTGTTTTGTATCCCCAAAACATACACTTAAAAATATCACACACACATTGCAGAGAAATGTTAATTTTAAAGCTCCTAACACCTACACAGTATCCTCTGCAAAAATTTAGAACTTTAAGTATTGATATAAAGAGGTTTTAAAACAGTCAGTAAATTAATACCTAAGTATACTTATGCTGTGTGTTTAGCTAAGTCAGTATTTGTATCTAAAAAAAAAATTTATAATTTTTTTCCTAAATCTAATTCTGTATAAAGGTTTATAGGAAATCATTTTATTGGTTCTACTAAAAAAATACTGAAATTGAAAACTTAAGATGATACTTAGACTTACTTAACTTTTAATTTTATAATATCAGGAAGCTTTTATGTGATTACCACTGAAGGCCGGATTCCCCTGGATATGTAAAATCATATAGGTCAGAGCAGTCAATTTCTTGACAAATATCTGCATTACATTATACTGGTCTAACTATAGGTCTAAACTATAGACTAACAAAAGGTATGAAATTAAGAGAATGATTTCTCTTTCTCTAAGCCACACATATGTATGTGCGGTGGGAATTCAGTCTTGCATGGCGTCAGTGATGTGTTACTAACTATGACTTGAAGACAGCTTATCAAAAGAAGTGATGTTCAGTCTACTGAGCTCCATGGAACCACTCATGTACACCCTGAGAGAGACTTTCTGTGATTCTACCCACATTCCTTCAGAAACAACTGGTACAGTTACTTTGATAATAGACTGTAACACCTTTCCTAGTCTCTCTACGCAAATTAAAAACTAGGCAGAATCATCTTCTGCAGTGACAAATATGCAGACACTGAAACGTGAAAAGTTTCATTTCTGCAGTCTATTCCAAGTCTCCATCTCAGTACCCCTCAAATTATCAGACTTTTAGTTCCCTTGTACCTCACTGAGACTACATGAATCTCTGTAATAAGATGAAGGAATTTTAATTTTATGCATAGCAATGATTTTTGCTGTAGCACATTCCGCGTACCAATATTTGCACATCTCTAATACCAAACCCCTTCATTTCTCTGTCACCACTTGAATTCCGAATTATGCTCCAAATATCTTCAGCTATTTTGCAGTCTCTGAAGCATAGCTATTCTGCATTATGGGAGATGTAGTTCACTGAACACATTTTTACCTGAAGGCAGTCATGCTTAATGTAAACATTTGGCCTATGTTCTGAGTGCCTAAAATATTTAACTGGCAGAGTATGTTGTAAAAAAAAGTAATTTAAATTCATTAGAAACAGTTTATATATAACAGAAAAGCATTTCTACTGCTCTACAGAAAGCAGTTACCTCAAAAAAAATCTATACTCTGCCATTTAAGCACTCTTCATACCCATATGTTCTGCTAATGATTTTTCAGTGGTAAATCAACTTTGCGACATCACTTACTTTCCATTTTACACTGTATTAATGACACTAAAGAATTACACTAATTTTGAAGATCTAAACAAGAAAAGCATGTTTCCCCCTGCTTAGGAGCATTTACCTTTCCACCAAATGTTGCACAGCTCAGTTTTCAAAGAGTACGTCACTAGCTGGAATATTTTTTCCTGCTTTTGTATAAAGCAGTGCACAGCACTTTATAAATTAGGCTTGAAAAGAAAGTTACTTACCGATATTTTCTGTGGGCATTGAGACTCTAGTTGGTTCTAAGAGATTATCAGCCAAGACAAAAGCCCCTTCTTCTAATGTATCAAGTAGCATTGTGGCTGCATGGGCTTGTTCTGAAGAATTCATGTCCTTCCAGGACTCCAGAGCTTCAGGCCTGAGCAGGTTGTCCACTGTATCCACAATTGCCTGCATTCATTAGAAAACTATCATTAGGTCTGATTGCCCTAGGCAGCTGGGGAAAATTTCCAACGTTATCTGGTGACAATTATAATACTTAACTGTCAGAATGATTTACTGTGATTTAATGGCACTAGAAAACTAGTTTCAACATAAAAATATTTTCCATCCTCTTGCTGGATTAGCATTAACAGAAGTGCAGTTAGCCACTAGCACTGTGTGGTCTCTAAGTGGTAAACATGCAGATTTGACTCGTCTCGTGTCAGCTATAAAGGCGGTCTTATTAATGTGCTGAAAAACGTAAAAATAAATGCCAGAAGTTTTGCCTGAAGCTTTCATCTTAATGTCAAAATGTATAACTTCTATTTAAAAATACTAATGCCAAAATTGGCATTTTGCAGTTTAGGCTAAAATGACAATAATACTTTTCTGGAAACTTAGCCCAACTCATGCAGCCATAGCACTATAAACTACTTTTCTATGACAAACTGCCTTCTTTATTACAGGAGGCATGAAATGAAGCTGACTCAGTGGATATAAATTAGCCTGGGCCACCCTCACTCCCCCTCCTGTTCCTGTACCTGTTCATAGATACTTAAAAAGATTACTAACTCCCATTCCTGCACAAAGGTCAGTTAAAAAAGGAAATCAATAGAGCAAACAAGATGTCCACTGACTGTCCCTGTTATCAGTGAAGGCAAAACTGTAAAACTGTATAAAGCTGCCATTTTAAAAAGTCCTTCTTGTAACAACTCTATCATCATGTTTTAAGGTTCATTAAGCTGCATATAAAGTAACAGTAAATAAGGAAGACGAAGAATTCAGCGACATGATTACATTATTTTTACAAAATAATCCAATCAATCAGAGTAATCAGTTAATCAATTGAAGGCAGGCTCTTACATTAATGCATAATGTAGCTGTGCATTGAGTATGCTGTGCATTGAGTACGCCATGCATTGCTGAAACACCCTGTTTACTCTGTCCCATTTATCCAGTCATAATGTGTCATTAAGCACATATATAATTTGTTTGATCAATTTAAAAGCATTGGGAATGGAAACAGAACACATTGTACAAACAGAAAGATGTCGGTCTGAAATACTATACTGTGCAAATAAACAAATAAGAGAAGTTGGTCATGGCTATTGTCAGAGCAAGATTAATTAGCCTAATCCATTTTAATATCCTCTTTCTGTCTGCATTGTGAGCCACCACGACCTTCCTGGCAGGTGGAAGATACTTCGAAGTGGCATTAAAGCCTTTTTTCTTTCTCTAATGGGAGACAGAATAGTCAAAATGCTCGCACTGATACTGCTGCAGCCATTAACTAGAGTGGAACAGAAATTGGTCTGCAGAGGCCAGATTCATTAGTCACCAAGAAATACAGATTGGAGCCTCTAATCTGAGGTACAAATGAATCCTCTGTCACAAAGTGGGAACTTGCTTCATTTGCATAGTGTAAGTCAGCTTTTGATTTGTAATTTCAAGAGGTTTATTAGTCTTATCTAAGCAGAGAAGCCCATTTGAGACCTACAGAAAATGACACTGGTTGGAAACTAAGGTTGCACCACAGTTTCTTGTGTATCTCTATATAGCGCTGACGGTATGCATTCATTAATATGAACTGCTTTTATTTATTATGGTATAATCTAACTCTGCATTTTTCCTGTGGAAAATGATCACCTGCCCAGCAATATTTCTGAGGCATTCTCTCCTCTCAGACAGAGGCGAGCAGGCAGTGGGAAGATCACACAGCCCCTGTGATGCAGCTGTTGGAGCAAATCCATTACTACTCTTCTCACATTCATGTTTACTATTGAAAATGAAGTATGAAAACTCAGTCCACACAAAACATATCTGCTGGACTTCCCTCTACTACTATAAACCACTTTCTAATAATAAACTATTACAATTACTATTGAGAAGTGAATTTTTTTCCAGATCTTTGTCTCTTTTTGTCAGATTTTTGCACAACTGGGCATCTCCCATCCACTTCTGGGCTGCAGGATAAAAGACAGAAGCACCCTGTATAAATATCTCTTCAGTAAGTATCTGAATTATTTTATTATGTTGCAAAGTATTTCAAGGTTCTTTTCAAAAAATCATTCTTACATCTTAACTCAGAAGGTATGAGTAAAAAAATGACTATTTTAAAAGAAACTTTGAAAAAATGTGCAACAAAAATTGTCAGAGCCAGGCACAATCTGTTCTAGGACTTTTTTATCTTCTTCATGAGCGTGAGGTGGCACTACTGGCATTGTATTGCAGAGCAAGAACTGCCACTGCAGATGAAAGAAACTGAAAATCAGGTAGCAAAGTGTTACATGCCTTCCATATAGCCTGGTTAATGGAATATGTGGCACACATTTGAATAGTAAAGTTAGAGAAATTTTGCCTTTACATTTTATCCTGAAGTCACTGAATCTGGCCTTTGTAACAACTCTTAAAATTGTAAGAAAGAGTGATTTTACTAGGTATAAGAATACACAAAGAACAAAAGCAGGCTATATAATGTACATTTTTCATGCAAGCAAATTAACTCTAAACAGTCTTTGATATAAAATACTACCAAGCTGAAGTAATTTCTATTATGTTGCCAGCTTTTTCCTCTACCCAAAGTTGTATTATGAGAGAGATGTTACTTCCAATTCAGATAATAACCATTTCTGCTCTTTTAGTTTTGAACAAGTTGAGTTAAAAGAGGTATGAACTTTTGATTTTTAATTTTTGTTTTTTTTTTCTGAGTGTTATACCTGTGCAAAGCCAACATTTGTACAGCTGATATGGGGCACAATACACATTTATCAAAGACTGAAATACATAGGATCATGCAGCAAGATGATAAAGCGTGGCAGGTTGCTGAAGCAGGGAGAAAGCAGGGTGACAGCACAGGAGAGATACCTTAAGGTAAGCCCTGCATGTCTTCTCTCGTTTTTGGAGCTTTTTAGTAAGAAAAAAGAAAATCAGAAGTTAGACACATTCTGGAAAGCTTCAGAAATATCAAAAAATTAGTCTGGTTTTTCAAATCCCTAATTTGAACTATAGCTTGGACATTAGTTTCTGTCCAGCAATGACTCTAAAAAACCATCACACAGGAAACGTTTTTCCCCAACCTTTACACAGGTGCCCAGATATCTTTGCCCAAACGGTGGGATTTTTGTGAAAAGGTCAAAGGAGAAAATCCCTGTGTGGGCACTTGATCTGTCTCTGGGAAAACTCTTTTAAGGGCAGCTAGGGATTATAAATAAAACTATTCCCAAAATAACAGAGGAGTGCATGGAGCTCTCTCTCTAAAGGAAACTGAAAAATTGTTTTTCATTTGGAACTTGTTGACTAAGATGATGCAAGGAAGAGGCTGAGAAATACAGCATTTCCTCTGAGAAAAAGAGGAATAGTAATAACACTTGTGATTTGTATTTAAACCACAAAGACATAAGTTTTCTCTGAAATGTTTGTCTGAACACCATTCCAGAGAAAGCACTTATTCATGGTTTAGATATGCATATTAGGGTATTTTTATAAAGATTAATTATAAGTGATGTTGGCGTCTTTAAAAGACTAAGAAAGTGCCATTATTCTGCAGGAAGTCAGATTAAAATAAAAGCCTGTACCTATGCAGAATCCCACTGATTTTATTACATGTTCAGGGTTAAAAGGATCACTGGATAAACACGCTGATTTGTTACAGTATTTCTGAGAGCTAATGCCCATTTCCCTCACACTAGTTATAATGCATTCCAGATTTTAATAGGGGACACAGCTATGTATTTTAGGACCAGTCAGCTACCGTGAATTATATCTTATTCCCTAAAGAAGGTAATTGCAACTTTCTGCTCTGTATTTACTGCTGTTTTCTCTCTCATGTTTATTCCAGAACTGTAGCACATGGGAACAAAGTATAGATTAATATTTCTGAAAGAAGAAAAAGGAAAAAAACCAAAGGCAATGGTTATCCCAGCAGGAGGAGGTGATGGGAGGTGTGTACCTTGTTATAACTCCTTCCAGCAGAGTCTTTTTCACTGGGCCGCAGTTCCTGCAGCTGAGCATCCAAAATGTCCACGAGCTGCTCCATCAGCCTCACTGATGAGCTAACATCACCAGCGAAGACTGGTCCTTTGGTGTGTTTAGCCAGTTCATTGGCCAAACTAGCAGCATTTTCTCCACTTCTGATCTGAAATGACAATGTAGATTATCTCAGCAGGATCCCTTGTTCTGCTTGCGGGTCCTAATTCCAATTCCCTGTGTACCTTTGTTGTGGTGAAATAACCGTTTGCATATACATTGAAATGTGCAACTAATTGAGACCAATAACGTTCTCTTTATCTCAGAAGATTAAAGGTTCTTAGATCCCTGACACACAAAAGCAGTTCTTAACAGCCATCAAAATCAGAAATCAGTCTGGGAATTTTGGGGTAGATCTTCTATTCATCCTCACTTTTCTTTTACTGCCATTATCAGGCAGCAAGAAATCTATTTGTTCATACTAGTGCGTGAGGCATTTGAAAGTCAAATAGCCTGATACTGACAACAAATTATCCAGTTTTCATAAACTTAGTAAATCTCAGTAGGGAGGGAAAACACAGAAAGTGGCTCTGCGGTCTAATCATACTGTTATTAATACACTCAGACAAAAATCTATTTATTACAGTGTAATTTTTCCTGAACCAAAAAACCTTGCTGTATACCATAGTTTTTGCTGTGTGATTTATAATATTTGATTTATTAAGCAAATATAGCTTTTGTTTTTTGAACACCAGCAAAGTTACTATGCTTTAAAGAGTGATGAAAACACGTAATCACAGATTCAACAGAAGAACTTGGAGAGTGTACCAAAACACATACATGTACCTAACTGTTGGCCACTGCTTTGCACAAAGTACACGTTAATCCTTCTATTTTAAATAAACAGGAGTAATAAAGACAGCTTCAACAAACTGAATTATTAATGCTCAGAGTTAAAATCCTCAATCACCAGTGTACACCAGATTAAAAGGTTTCAACCAACCTTCTGAGCCAGCTGATTTACCCAGTGTGAGGTGCAGTTGCTAAGATCAGGGCCTTTGGGGTTCCATGCTCCTGTTAAGACCACGCAGAGATATGAAGCAGTTCCTACAACAGATGTAGAAAACTACAGTGAAATGGAAACCATTTTTCTGCATGCATTCAGGAAATTGGCTACACTGTGCTCCTAAGCAATGTTAAATTCTGAATGCCGCTAATGGCAGTAGTTGACAATAATTGACAAAAACGTAAGGAAATAATGTAGATTACAAACAGCAATAAAAAAGTCAATGAAAAGTACCAGACGTTTTCTGCAAACAAACAAAAAGCCCTTGATTTTTCCTGGAGCTCATCCAGAGGGGAGCTCATAATGAGAAAGGCAGCTGTAAGCATATTTTACAACAGTCCTCAAGCAAAGCCCTAAAATTTGACCTGAGTTCTCAAAAGTACATGCGCAAGGTAATTCTCCAGCTACACTCAAATGCCTTTTGCAGATTAAAACTTGACCACTGCCTGTAGATACTGCATTCTCCAAATAACAAAAAATCACATGACAGACAGCTAAGGTAAAAAAAAATCACCATGAGAGAACGGCACATTGCTTTTGAAATGTCTGTTTGAAATCAATATATATTTTTAAAGGCAATACCTCGTGTTCCTTTGGGGCAAGGGCGTTCAACCATCATTCCTCTTTGTGTTTGAGGCCAGCTAATCCCCCTGGCCTCAGTCGGTTCACAGAATCTCTCTGGCAAAGGGAAAAAACTTGTCACGGGAGGAATTTTGGTTGTGGAAATGGGTGGCAGTGGCTTGGGTCCTCTGCTTCCTTCCTTTGTTCCTCCAGCTGATGTTGTGCTTATGGGACCTTTCTGTGATGTAGTGATAGTGGTTGACACTGTGGTTTTGTATAGCTCTGCTGAAGAAGTTATTGTCACTGCTGTGGTAGGCACTGCACAGAGAAAATTAAGAGTAATAATAAAGTAAATTAAAAATTATTTTTAAAAAGTTATTTAAATGTTATTTATGTAGTTTTGAAAGATTACCTGGTGTATCCTTTCCTTTACCTTAATATTACTCTTTTTTTTATTGCTATTCTGGGTGCTTAAGACATAATTTCGTGGGGTTTTTTGTTTTTTTACTCCCAGCTCATACTAGTATGATGTTTCAGCACATTCGCCAAATAATCTTTTCCATAATAAAAATTTATAGTTGCATTTCTAAAGGCTGAAAGGCAGTACTAGTGAGTTATCAGTACATAACAAACATGCTCAAAGCAATTAAAGATTACTTAATCACTTTTGCAGAAGGAATAACTCAACAGACAGAATAATTTGAATCAGCGTGCTGTAAACAATGCAGTCCAGCTTTAACAACAAAGGCAGTGGGCTGTAACTAACGAGACCATTCTAAAAAAACATAACCCAAAACTTTAAGTCACCCAGTACACACCTTCCAGGAAAATTGTGATAACATCTTCCTCCTCGGCAGTCATTCTGCCTGAGAGAGCTGCAGCATGCCCGATTAGCTCCAAACAGAAGCAGCGTCTAGCATGTACGTGGCGTTCCTGTGTTTGAACATTTCGGGCCTTAACATCCTTTTCTGATAAACCAGGTATGAAGACACAACTCGTTCAAGCCAGTGGCAAATACCTAGTTTAATCTTTTATGAAACCCTAGGATCGGCTTAGGCCAAGTCACTTCTGCCTGGGACTTGCAGCCGCTCATTCCACTGACCCACGTTGGGAATGCATCACCGGAGCTGCTGAGGTACAGCCCGAACTATGCCATGGTTTTGAGGCTTTGGAGAATAATACTACTTAATGCTAGTGGAGGCAACAGACTGGAATTCTTCATCACCTTCAATGTATACTGAGCAACAGCTGAAACAATGCAAGTGAGCAAACGGCTCGTTGACAAGAAGCTCAAGATGACCTGGCAATGTGCACTGGCAGCCAGAAAGCCAGCTGTATCCTGGGCTGCATCAAAAGAAACATGACCAGCAGGTCAAGGGAGGTGACTCTCCCCCTCTACTCCGATCTCATGAGACCCCACCTGGAGTGCTGTGTCCAGCTCTGGGCTCCCCAACATAGAAGGACATGGACCTGTTTGGAGTGAGTCCAGAGGAGGCCACGAAGATGATCACCTCCCTTATGAGAACAGGCTGAGAGAGCTGGGGGTGTTCAGCCTGGAGAAGAGAAGGCTCCAGGGAGACCTTACACTGGCCTTCAAGTACTGAAAGGGGGCTACAGGAAAGATGGGGAGGGACTTCTTACAAGGACACATAGTATTAGGACAAGGTTTAATGGCTTTAAACTGAAAGAGGGTAGATTTATATTAGATACAAGGAAGAAGCTCTTCACTATATGAGTGCAGTGAGATGCTGGCAGAGGTTGCCCAGAGAAGCTGTGGCTGCCCCCTCCCTGGCAGTGTTCAAGGCCAGGTTGGACGGGGCTTTGAGCAACCTGGGCTGGTGGGAGGTGTCCCTGCCCATGGCAGGGGGGTTGGAACTGGGTGATCTTTAAGGTCCTTTCCAACCCAAACCATTCAATGATTCTATGAAAGTAACTAAAACAGTTATCATTAATTCTTTCCAAGTCTTCATTAGTGATTTATAGGCACATAAAAGCACTGATCCTTGTGCTGAGAATAAATAAGCTTGTATAAAGTATTTTTTAATTCCTGATACAGAAATAAATGAAACTAATTTTATAATTAACTTCACTGGATAAAGTAGCTTTTTTCTTTTTTTTTTTTCCTTCTTCTGCTAGGCCCTCAAACTCCAACTTACTGGACAATGCACCTTCTCTAAATAAAATCATAAACAAAAAACAAATGAGGAGCTACCCCACTTTCTTTCAGCAGATTTTTTTAATTTAGTGTTTTGAATAAGATTAACTTTCAGTAGTTTGGCAGATAACAATTATTTCAAAATCCTTTTTCAATTTTATTTTAGTTATATTAAAAGGCTCAAACATGAATTTATCTTTTTATTTTCATATGAATTTAGAGTGGAGTATTTGAACATCATCTGTTTTTAAAGACTAAATGAGAAGACGTGCTTTTCATCCCTCTCTTGTTCCCAAATGAGAAACTTCTTCGGAGGCTGTCTTCTCTTCAGTTGCATTCTTGGCTGCTTGAATACAGTTTGTGTAATTGTGCTGAACTCGTGGCATAGGCAGCTACTATGAAACCTACTGAAATCCTCAGAACTGTTCTGCAAGTGCTTGCCTGACATCTTGTGAAACTGCTGTAATTTTCTTTTGATTACAGTGCATCCAGCCTTCTCGTGCTTTCCCAATTAACATTTGTCAAAAGCATTTGCAATCATTTGCAGAAGTGTCAGGCAACGCCTGCTGAATCAGGTCCTGGGGAACAGGGAACTCGTGGGGACGGAGAATGATGCAGGGGACAACTAATTGTTACTATATATCCCCTAACACATTGTGCTAATCAGTACATATTTAATCACTTAAATGAGTATCAGCATTATTGCAATTACTACTCTAAACCTATAATGTTTAGGGTAGTTTCATCTCAGGAGCAAAATATCACTGTAAGAATTCATAAAAACTCTCTGAAGTTCAGTAGTGAGGTAGCAATTTTCAGAACATATTTTGTGCTGCACCCTGAACTAAAGTATCCTGCTATCATTGTGCAACTTTAGGTAGAATAATTTTAATGTTATCCACTACAATCAATTTCAAAGCATATCACCTATGATTCAGAAATGACCTGCATACCTTACTAGTAGTACATACTTTAGAAAAATATTTATAATCTCATATTTTAGGAGAAAGACTTCAAACCACCTCTCTCAAAAAACTAAGAAAAATACAGATAATTTCTAAGAGATTTTCTCTTGAATCAAGTTTTAAAAAAGGAGAAGTCAATACATTTAAGAATGTACCAGGAAACTTCAGACAGTCCTGGAAGTCTGACAAAGAAGGCTGAAAAAATAAGAAATGACCTAACACATCACTTTAAGGAATACATCTAGCTTTTAGAAGGCAGATTATTTTGTGTTAAATGACCTGTTGGAGAGCTTATTCTGCAAGGCCATTCTACTGGGCTTCAAGAAGACACGATAGCTGCCATCACCTGATGTGTCTCGTTTTGAAAGCCGAGGGTGATGGCATCTGCGGGATCCCATGCACTGACTCGTGGAGCGCTTTGCCAATATAAGATAATGGCAGTGATGATTAATATGCCACAGCTAAGAAGAAAAAACTCCATGTTGAGGTTATTAACCCATTGTTCCGAGCAGCAGGGGTGAGCCTCTCCAAGGCTGAAGATACATAATTTTGGCCAATGCCAAAAAGCCTCTTTTAAAATGTGAGATTCTATTTTGTACTTTTTGACTAGGCTTGACATGTCAAGGAGAAAACCAAAACCTATTCTGCGTTCTCCCTTTTTTTAAAAAATAGGCGCGCCTCCTTATCAGCTGAAGACACTCTTCATAAAACTAAAAAAATAAAAGAGCAATAGGAAGTAAATCCAAAAACTCAAGTTGAGGGTAATTAATTTACGTTTGTTCCATGCAGTTCCTAACGGGTGATTTAAACAGTTATACATACTAGCTGTTTCTAAAAATGAAGACACCACTGGAGTAAAACTTAACACCTGTTTAACAGTGTGATGTCTATAAAAAACATAACACAATTGCCTAGGACAGCAGGGGAATAGTAACTTTGTTTCCCCAACTGACAGTGAAGAGTAGCTTTAGAGAAGGTACACAAGCTATCTAGCATTCTTTGCCAACAGGTTTCTATTCTAAGCAGGCATAAAACACATTTTTTTTAAAAACAGACCAAGTCAAACAAAAAAATCCCCACCCAAAATACAACTCTGTAAAACTGTATTGAAATGTCCAGATGATGCACCACTTCTGAAAATACTAATGGTTCCATTTTCATCTCCAGCATCTAGGTAATTTTAGAAATCATATGCATGGATTTTTCAGTTAAACATATGCTCTTACAGATCAGGTATTTTAACGTATCTGGACACACGAAAAACTCTGTGCCCATCTTCATCATCAAAATGTGTCATATGCGGAGCTGTTGTGTAAAGCAACAGAGCCCAGAAACCTATGCGAATCCAGACTTCCCTGCCTCCTGCTTATTTCCACTGTGTGCTGGTTTTCATGCTCCAGTGAACAGCAGCCAAGTCACTAAGACTCACCTAATCACCTATAGGTTCCAGCTATTATGCTAGCTGGTACTCTACTGACCCTGCCAAATCCTGTTTAGTTGAAAGCAAAATGTTTACATAGCCATTTATAAATTTATACTTGTAAATGGTAACAAATATGACACAAAATTAGCGAAATACCTACAATCAAGAAATGTGCTATCTGGTCCCCATTATGTCATCTCTACTTGTACAACCACTCTTTAATCAATCTGTAGAGTATCAGATTCGATATAATAGTAAAGATCTAATTTACTTATCAATTTGCTGCATGACTTCATCATAGATTCTTGGTGTTATAAAGATTTAGTTGCACTAGTTTCCTATTATTTTAAGCCCTTGGTGATAGTAGTCTCCGAGTTTCTGTTCTGTCCACACTCACAACATCCATATTTTCCTGCAGTGATCCAATAAAACTTAATGATGGGTATCATGGTACAAAAGGGGAGACAACTTCAGTTCGAACAGTTTGCACAGTTAGCACAAATTGGGATGAGTGCAGATGAAATCTCTCCCTAATGCACTAACACAGAACAAAAGGATTTATCTTCTTTTTGTTACCAAGGAAACCTCACAATGTAATGCTCATATTCACATTTTAGGGGGAAAATTTCCTTCATTCTTCCTGATCTTTTAACATTCTTTTAAAAATTCCTATTTCAGTGAGGATTCATTTGGTCCCTTGGATACCTCCTTTAGAAAGTGTGTCACAGGACATATCCACTAAATTTACCAAGGATATAAAAACTCTGGTTTGTTTCAAATTTTTTCATAGTGGCTTTTTGTAGGGCCTGATGTATTGCATTTTATTTCTAAATAAAGGTTTTGATTTTTAAATGTAATTTTTACACTTAACCTTAGAAAACGTGCTCTTCTGCACATTACTGTTGTACTTGTCAGCTGTACCTCTGAAAACCATTTCTACATCTACATACTCTAATTCCCATGAGAAGTGACAAGAAAAAACAACACATGAAGAATGAGGTTAAGGGGGGAGTTCTAAGGGCAGCAGACCCCATTGTCAGAGTAAGACAGTAGCCTGGCTGCAGCATCCGCAGCTTTAAAAATCTGAAGAGTTCTCCTGAAAATTAAGAAAATAAGGATACGGGAAGCACATAACATGGACAGTTGCAAGAGGAGAAAATGGTGTAGGTTTGCAGCAAGGACAAGGTCAACATTAGGTTAATTATAACAGTATTTCAGAGGTTTCAGTAGGCAGATTTAAAAATGAAAGAAACAACATAGAGAAAAAAGGCAGGCTTGTGGTCATGGATGAGCCCAAGATTTCGGCCCCAGGAGCATATGTAAACCCTTGAGCTCAAAATTGTGGCTCAAATGTGACACATTCATCTTTCACACAGGAAAAAATACTGTTGTTTTTGAAGCACTTGGTAGTTGGAAGTGATGGTGTAGACAAGAACTGATAGTCAAGACAGATAGATGAGGAAAAAAAAGAATCAGTGTGTGTCTATATATCATTATTGCTCCCATGGTAACAGAGCGAACACAGATTGCTGATTTTCCCACAATGGCCCCAAGTTAACCATTCGAACAGAAAAGGCCACGACTCCCAATTTTGAGGCACTGACCTTGTGACACCATTAAATTCTTGATATTAAAGTACCACTGCAAAAGACACTAAAAGAAAGTTCTTGTGTTAGGTGACTTAAAGAATGTTATCCTAACACCTATGTCTTTGAGTAGATGATTAAGAAATCTGAGTCAACCACAAAAAACCCAAATCAAACCAGAAGAAGAGAAATACAAAACTGCTCTTCATCGAATGTGCTGAAAATCTAATTCCATGAGATAAAAATTCCAAATTTGCATTACACATATAGATCCTTTAACTGTGTAACAATAGAAGGACTGATCTTCAATTTAGACAGACTTTATGCTGAAACAAAGAAGAGCCAAGAGTATAATACAAATAAAATGTAGAGTTAGAAACGGTACAAATCTCTTCTTGGTTTTATAGCAGTACATCTCAAGGACAACCATATTAGGTAATTTTTCCTTTAATTCAGTAGTCTTTAACTACAGGCAATTGGCTTAGGCAAAAGAGGAAATGAACTGAAACATATTCTTAGATATGATATGTACAGATCCATACAAGATTAAAATATTGGGTATTGGCTTTATATAAGGAAAATTACCGTTTGTGAATATATGCATCACATATTCAAATAAACCTAGTGTCTACATATGGTTTCTATATTTTTAAAAGGCCATAATAAAAATATATTTACTGATGTCATAATGCATTTAAAACCCAAACTCAAAAATTCCTCCTCTGTCTTCATGGGTGAATGGGCAAAGAGCTCAGAGGAGAGGAAAGCACCCTCAGTATGCCCTGGACCCTTTCTTCAGTAGGTCTGGTTGGATTAAACCATTTCCCCCCATGCCTTGCATACCAGCAAGGAAACCAGGAACATGAAGGGGTGCTGGTGAATGCCCAAATCTCTTTCTGATATTAGATGGAATGTGGCCAGCACACGTACTGTAACTTAGGATCTTGGCAACCCTCTCATAATAAAAACATTATGAAATGTCTTACTGCAGATCTTTGGTGGTTTACTAAAGCAAAGGAAGGATTCCACAAAGCCTTTTCTTCTCTCCCTGCTCTTCCTTAACGCTTTTCCTTCCAATGCAGATTTAAAGATTAGCTTTTGCTAAATTCATGGCAGCTGCCTGAATTGCGAAAGCTACTTAGAGCCTGCACCTCCATTTTCTTCTCTTACTACTAAAGCTTGGGAGAATTTAAAATGCATCTTCATCTCAGTTAAACCGAATGGAAAGTGACATGCATGAGAATATATGAAAATGAAAGCTTTAAATGTTGTCTGATTACATAGGTGGGTATGTCTGTGCTAAAAGCAGTCCCAAAGACTCTCTGAGGAACAGACTAGCTTGACAGAGAGCAAAGCTTGCCAGGATGGCTGCCCTTGCAGCTGAAGCTCAGTCCCCAAACACCTGGAACCTGCCTGAGCCTGGGCATGTATTGCCAAGGAGGTCTGCAGAAGACAGACTGGACAGACAGTCACTTGGCTCTGGAGATCACTAATGTATTGGTTTTAAACTGCTTGTTCTGCTATGTATTACATATTATTGTACCTGAAAAAGTCATATGCATGTTGATATAATTGTGTTCACAACACTGTGCATGAATCAGCTTCACTGAAGCAGGATAGCTATTTTTCATGTGGAGAAGACATTATTACTACTTTTTTGAAGTAGAAAAAGCGGCTGTTAAACATGCATATCCGTTAGATGAAAGAAGTGAAGTATTACCGTCATTGCTGAAGCAGCTTATCAACATTCTGTTCCTTGCTGCATGCATCTTCTGCCACAGAGCATTTCTCTTGGTATTTACTCTCCTCTTCAGATGTTAGTATGTGGCTGTGCCTGTTCATGTCATTTTTAGGGATTTCTGAGACCTAATGACCTCCATTTTTCTTTCCTCTTTTATCAGCTAGTGTCTTTCCTTTTAGGCAGTTGCTCTAACTTCGAGCTGAAGTGAAATTGTAATGGACTTACCGAGAAACCTGCTAAAAAGATGTTGGATAATCTTGTCTAACCCAGCATTAGAAACTGTGAAAACAGGGCTGCTGAAAAAAACTTATGCTTGGTATTGCACATTAACCCATACATCTCCTCCGAGACCTCCCAGCACACATTGCTCTCAATTGCTGGTGCCAAGAAATTAAGAGGTCTGCATGTATGTTGTAATCAATTCAAAAGTCAGGTAATGCCGAACGGATGGGAACAGGCTTCTGGCTCAGCACGAATGAATTCAAACTTGGGTTAGCTATAGGAGTCAAACTGACTGATGGTATAAAGTAAATAAACAATTCCCCTACTCATTCTCAAACACAGGAAATCTAAACACTTTTATTTTTTTAAAAAAAGCACAAGCCTATAAACCAAATAAAGCCATTCTCTCTCTCTTCACAGGTTCTGCAAATTTGCCTTGCACCACTGTAATGCTGTATTGCACAGAGAAAACAATCCCTCCCTGTCTGTCTGCCAAGAGCTAAGTCTAAGACCAAAGATATTGTAACATAGTTATCTGAATGGAAGTACAAGGAGATTAAAAAAGAGTAAAACTAAATTCTTACCTTGGGCAGGATCAGGTGGGCCAAACTCCAAAGAATATCGCAGAATGAAGTTGTTATTCCACACATAGAGCTGGTTGTCTCTGGGGTTATAATCCACTGCAGCGATGTACTGGTACTGGTTGGGGAAAGGAATGTCCACGTGCTCGCCTCTGCTTAGCCTGGTGTTGTAGATGTAATCGATGGCGTTCTTGCCGGTCTCGCTCTCATTGTCCTGATAAACCGACCGCACTACGTACAGGACACCACATATCATGAAAGCATTAGATGCTGCCCGTTTGTCGTATGTAGTTTCCCAGGTGGCTTCGAAACGCAGGGTGTAAGGGTTCAGCTGGCTAATTACTATCATCCCATTGTTTTGCTCCGTAGCATAAATTACCCACAAGCCATTTTCATCAACTGCCAAGTCAATATCAGTCTTTCCTCCCCATCGGTATGGAGAAGTGTCATGGTAATTAGCATAATTGATTATAGCCTCTCCACTCTTAATTCTAGTCCTCAAGTCAAATTTTACTATGTTCCTAGTTCTTTCCTTGTTAAAAAAGACAGCGCCGTCATACACTACAAATCCAGTACCATCCACTCGATTTGGGAGTTTATACGTCGTCTGCTGGCGTCCATTTTGGAAGTCCTCTAAAGAAGCATATTCTATCAAAGTATCAGTGCGATATGGAGTCCATGGCATGAAGTATATTTTATCTGCAGCCTGGAGAGGATCTTTGCACCAAGCACCTGCTTTTTGTTCAGCTTCATATAAATACGGTGAGTCCACAATTGCTTTCAACGTCCCCGGGCAAACAAAAACTAACAGTCACAGAGAGAAGTAAGACAAGAATTACGTCAAATTAAGACTGTCTTATAATAAAAAGAAAAAAAAAAAAAAGGAAAAAAAAAAGGTAGGTAAATCATAATGACTGTGTCAGGAAGAAAAAAAATCAATTTAATTGGCACTAGATTATACCTTATGTTATAATTAATGCAATTATCACCCTTTATCATCCACTTTTCTTAAAGTTACCATGTTCTTGCTGTACCAGTATGGAAAGTGGATGGGAACTGTTTTCACTAGTACAGACCAAGGCTCAATGGCATACACAGACAGCTGAAAATGTAGAGCTACTCTTGCATTTTCATCTTAGACTTTTAGTGAGTACGCATTAACGCTCCAGAGCTTTTAACTGGTGTGCAGCAGTGCGCTAGGTCATTTCAGTCCAAAAAAAAATCACATCAACTTGTTTAGAACTTTAAGAAGTGGTGAGGCTGAAAAAGGAGGTGCCTCGATTAAAAATAAAGGAACAAAACAAATCATCAGGTATATAGAGAAAGCAATTAGGAGCAGAGAAAACAAAACACAACCAAAGCAATGAATGAAACAGACCAGGAAACCCTGTAACCATGGCATGCTATGGAGAGGGTTCTGGAAGCCAGGCAAGATGACACTTGATTAACAAGAATTTACTCAAGGGTGAGAGAAAGAGAGGGAAAGAAAGACAAAGAGAAAGGGAGAGAAAAAAGCAAGGGAGTCTTCCCTCCAGCCCAAGTATTTCAGACACTATGCCCCGCCACCTACTTTAAGCAGCCAAGTCACTTTATTGCAAACAGTCGACTTCTTTATGAGGTGTACTTATGAGATCCTGCTGATTATCATAATATAAGAGTGTTGTGGGGAGGGGAAGGGAAGAGGTTAACATCCATAAGGCACATAACAAGGAGCTGGGGTTTGTGGACTGTATACGTTATTTACCTTTTTGCTCCACTTCTATTTTAAGCATCGGAAGAAAAATAAAAAAGTGCAAGGAAAAAAGAAAGAAGATTAACATAAATTGACTATTAATCTAAAGATTAAATTAGTAACAGACGCTAAATATAGGGAGAATAAGAACTGCACTATATTGGATAAAGAGAAACAGACAACAGGAAAACCTAGCAGGAGAGAGATTCTACGGTTACACAAGTGAACACGGATCAATCATTTTAGTAGATTAAGGAGGCAATACAGATATGCTGGCATGTAGTTTCACTTAGTGAACCTGAATAAATAATGAATTACTTTACTAATGCATGCTATACATACTCTTTTTCTTCTCAAAATATAATGCTATCAAGTTGGTTTTTAAGTGAGACATTAATTTATCATATATGTGCGAGTGCACATATATGTATTATATTAATTAGATAATATCAATCCAAACTGCAGTATATTAATTACATAGGTTTGTATGTGTGCTTATTGAACCTTCCCCCATCTTTGCCCCAGACATCCCTCTGCTTTTCTTTCTTGTAAAGAAAGCAGCTTGCATCCTTTAGCTCTCCTTAGGCTTTATTTTATTTGTTTTCCTGAATGTTAATCTTGAGAACTTTTGCCACTTCTCAGTCTATAACTGCAAAATCAGACTAGAAGGAATAAGCAAAAACATCTAGAAAAAAGAAGCAAAAGCACAGTAAGCAAGAGAAAAAGAGAAGAAAAAATTAACATTTAGCTCATTCAGATATTCTCCAGCATCATCGATTAAGCCCGAAACAGCAAGCTATAGTATGCAAGGATAGTCATACTAAGTGTTTAAAACAAATATCCATCACGCCACCGTACATGGAAAATATAAACCGAACCCAATTAACAAAGTTATATTACTACAGCAATTTTTCCCCGAGGAAGTTTTAAGGAACGTATTACAGGAAGACATATAGCTGAAGTCCAGCTAGTAAACAGCTTTCCAATAATTATTTGCAATAAAATCTATTTCATATACTCAGTAGCCTTTGAAGTATGCTCCCCTAGTTTCATAAAATGACCTGGAAAATGACAGATGTACCAATCCAAGTAACAATAGCTGCTGATACCAAGGAAGTGTATCAAAACTATTTGCACAGCTATTACATTTTCAGTATTACGGTATTATCCTGAAGAACGTATTTGTATGTTTCGTATAAAGTTTTGGATTTTCAGACTCATTTAACAAAACTACATATGATTATTCTGAGAGAATGGTAAAGGCTGAGCTGATCTAGTGCTTCTTCAGGGAACAATTCCAAAACTTTATGAGGGAATGGGAGGGGGTTAATATTCTCAAGATGAGCAGTAGTCCTCCTAGCCTTTGTTCATTTATACATCTTTAGGTAAAATACTTGTTTTTCTGCAATTTGTAATTCTTGAGTTATCTGAGCAAACAGAAGATGTATTCTGAGGTGAATTCCTGGGTTTCACAATCAGTGTTAATGGCTGTCAAATGATTTTGTTTGTGAACTTTTATGCATGAGTTTATTCCTTGCCAAAGAGCAATATTGATACTGTACCTGCTTAGAATTAGTAATAGGAGAGGGGGAAAAAGATAGGGATAACTAAAATCATTACTGGCATGTCTGCTCTGTGTGCATTGGTGTACAGCTGTACATTTTTCAGGGACAGATGGGCTTATTGAAATAAACAAATGCTGCGAAGTCCAATCAATACAGACAGAGAGAGAATAAAACGCTTTAAAACATTTTCTATTGAATTCCTGAGTCCAAAAAAGACTTAAAATAAAAATGCACAGATGTACAAAATGGTACTTTTGATGTTCTTCTTTATAAAAGGGCTGACTTCTGTTACTCAGTCAAAGTGTCAACATACACTGTGCAGCGTAATTGAGAGAAATGTCAAGTATGGTACTCTCAATTTCTTTGTAATTTAATCAATAACACTCTTCTTTAAGGACAAAGCAATGCCTATGAAATTTGTCTAGAATTTTAGTTTTGTTGGAAATCCAACTGAATATCTCAATATATATATTTTTTTGTCTACACCTTGAGATGCAAAAAAGGAATTTTTCATTAAATACTTTCTTGTAATAATGAAGCTTGTACTTGATGAATACAGAACCGAGAGAAAGCTCAATCAGTATGTATGATCAGCAAAGCAGCTATGTATTTCTGGAGGCCAGCAAGACATAGAGGAGCTCATAAACTGCGTTTTGTACAAGGGTGACACCAACTCCAGTCTGTAAGAACTCTCAGCTTTTCCCACAAAATCTGGTATGATTGCTGTTTGTAATCTCTCACGTACTGAAAGGTGCCACAGTGAGATATTGCAAATTTTGCAGTCTAGCAGTAACTGAAGATGAAGTTAAGGAAAAGTAAGAACCCTAACTAAACAATGGTTAGAAGTGCTGTGATCCCTAAAAACCTCCCTTCCTAGACCCACAAAAGCCTATCCCACCTTCCTAAGAAGTCTTATGCTGGGACAGCTGCTATTTGCAAACCCAATGATTTCAGTCTTTCCGTACGTTTAGATATGAAGCACTGGAACAAGTAAAGGAGAAAAAAAATTAGACTTGATAACTGGAGTTTATCAGGTGACAAAAAAAAAAAAGACTTGGAAATATACCAGGATAGGCTTTGTGGGACAGGGAAGAAAGATGGTCAACAATCAAAATGGTTACTGAAGCACATTTTGATTTGAAATAAAACTTCAAAACTGATTTTTGTAACTGGCAACCTTTTTGATGACTGCTGGTACTGACTGGTTATGCCTCTTACAGTTGTGGAATTGGGCACAGTGTCACCATTGTACACGCTGCAGATGACAAACTCCAAAACTTACAGACTTTGAAGGACAAGAAGTATCTAGAATACCGAATTATGATAGACACAGAATTACATAATTGAAAAGGTAGGCCAATACAATTGACAGTAAACAAAAATAAACACTTTAAAAGTAGAATAACTACACGTTAGAGTACAGGGTAGGCTGCGCTGTGGCACTATCCTTCTGAAAACTGGAAAAGAAAGATTCCTGTAGATAGCAATACCCAATCGGTAGAATATATCCACACTTCTCTTCCTAAAACAGCATAAAAAATTGTTTGAACATTATTTGCATGACACTTTTTTCCTATGAACTAGCCTACTGGAACTGGAAACGTAACCTCTTGTCATTTGACTGACCTCATGGTTTGGAATCAGATGCACTGCCCTCTTTCTGAGAATTTGGGAATGAAAATAGCGCTAAAGTAGAAGTGATCTTTGTGGAACAAAACTTTGGTTAGAATGGGGTAAGACATCACTCCTCAAAAGTGGCAGGAGAAGAACAGTTACAACAAGCCACCGATACTACACACAGGAATGGTACTAGGGATCACTCTATGCAGTAGGCTTCCAATCCTACAAATGGTACGGAAAAAAAAAAAAAAAATCAGCAAGCAACCATTTCACAATGACATAGCAGAAATGAAGAAAAAACAGATGATCTGTGTTTGGCCTTTAACAACAGTGAAGGTTCAAAGTGGTGAAGCAGTACAGAGGTACAGAGTAGTATTTTGGTTTAAGAAGTCTAAATTTTAAAATCATGCAGGAAACAGTATGGACAGTTTTGACATAGCTTTGCTTATGCCAGAACTCATTTCCTTCCTTTTTGGATATATACTGTCACCACAGTGTTTTTGCATCTCAGACTTGGCCTGTTTCCTGTACCAACAGAAAATGTGACTTTGGTTAAGGATTACTGCAGATCAAGAAATTCACGCTTAACAATAACTTAAGGGAATGATCAGTACATTGCTCAAATTCCATTGCAAACACATCTATTTCTCTGTTGAGTTACAGGACGAGGGAGAAATCACTGCAAAGAATGACCTTACAAGAAAGCAAAAGCAGTTAAAAGTGTCGGATCTGGAGAACTTTTATAAACATGCATACATGTCAGTGAAAAAAAAGCATCAATTATTGCAGGGAAAGAAGTATGGCTAATGCTACTGAATTCTGGCATTAGAAAGAATATTGTACAAAACTGCTGAAGTAGCCATGACTTCAGATTGTTCTATCTCAAAATGATTTCAGTATTTACTTTGTTTTCAGGGAAAAATTCTGTTTTGGCAGCTGATTCAAGGCACAATTCCTATTTTCTCTTTACATAAAAAGTGAACATTTCTTTCTCACTCTTTCCCCCATTGCTTTTAAGAACCAAGTTTGAGTAACTTATTGATGAATTATTCACTCGGAATCTGTGTTCACTTATAATGCGCCCCTGAAGCACAATGTCCTCTTACAATGTTCCTGAACTGGGGCATTTGCCTCTGAGTGTCAGTGTTGGGTTTTGCTGTGCACCCAAAGTCATCACAACAGCAGGTAGCCTTTCAAGTAGATCATGTTTAAAATTGAAGTCAATTCCTGCTTTAGAAGTCTGTGAGCCAAGCCAATTTGTCAGCAACTGGTAGCGGGCAAAAGTACAAATTTCTATCTGGCCTATTGAATAGCTAATTTGAGTTTGTTTTCTGGAAAAACAGTAGCCTTAAAAGCCAAACACTTAAGAACACAGACAGACACTTGGCCAGCATCACACCATGGCTTCCTTCCACACTTCGTGAAGCTAATTGGAGGCCCTAGTCTGCAAGTGCTCTGCATGCATAATGGGTCCGTGGGCCATAAACATATGCTTCTTTTCCATGTAACAGCTCTCCAGCTTTAATTGTGAGGGCCAGAGGAAGTGAGCAAGAATAAAAAGATTATACTTACTGTAAGGAACACATTCATACTGAACTTCTAGGTATTTGTATGTTCCAGGACAAGGATCAGGAAACACATCTGACCCAGTAACTACTATACACTGTGTTCGGTTGTTGCACCTGTAATTGGAAAAGAAAGCCAGCTAATTAATTTAAAATTACATTTAATTTGCAAGTTCATACTAAAGCACTATATGCAGTGCTAACTCTCTTCACACTTGGGCATTCCAATCCAGAAGACAACAAAGTTAATTACTAGATCAGTCAAAGTCCATAAATAAGACTTTAAGACAATATTACAGTTCAAGCTTTATACTTTTAAATTTGGAGATAGATGTTATCTCAAATGTCACTCATTCCCACAGGTAGAGATAGTGTCCGAAATATATACTGATTTGATTCTACTGTTCAATAAAATCAACGTAAAATACAAAGATGATAATAAATGAAAAAATGTGTAATTTTGAACACAAATGAACAATTCTTTTCACCTTTGGAGATATACATACTGCTGAATAGTTTCACATCTCAGAGGGATTACTGTCATGATTCAAGGAAATTATTTTGGTTGGAAGAGTTATTGTAGACAAAAAGGATTAGCATTTCCATTTTAATTACTTTAGGAGCAATTGGTGGACTCTAAGCTTCCTCTGTTAGGTTACAGGAAGAGGTAAAGAATGACCATCTGAGAAAATAAAACAGTCAAAAAGAAGAACTGAAAGAAAATTAATTATAATGTATTTTAGAGGAGACTAAATACTGAAACATATCTATGATTTGTTTAACAATGGAAACCAATGCATTTTGATACAAAGATATTATAATGCCTCTAACCATGAGAGTCTACTGAAATTAATGTTTTTTATTAAAAAATATATATATATATTTTAGACTAATATTAATTTTTTTTTTTAAAAAAAAAGCCCAACAATTAGCTTGGAAGTTAAAAGTGCAAAAACAATCACCTAACTCTAAAGAGATGGTCAAAATGTAATAAAGGAAAAAAAAAGTCATAAGGAAGTGAAACAAAAAAAAGAGGAGATCAGGGAGTTTGGTGACTAAAAGAAAAAAAGCTTGGCTTATCTTCTCAGGGGTTAGTTTTGTTTGTCAGCAAACTCAGTAACAGAAGTCTGAACTTAAGTAATAGTCTAGCCTTTGACTCCAGCTGTACATCAACTTCCCTACTGCCCTACTACATCCCACACTCCCTGAATACCACATCCCAAGCTAAAATAATCTATCTTGTATCAGCGGCTTTCCACAGCTGTACATTGCCAACAGGTATAAAATAATTCACGCTACCTCATAAATGGTAGAGCAAGCACATTTGAAGAATGCTGATATAAATCACTTTTCTTTTTATATACTAATCAAACTAGCACAGAGCTGGTCAGGACATGCTGTGCCTCTTGCTGAGCAAAACTCGGGAACAACAACTCTTCTGACTTTATCAGTTAATTCTTTTCTTTTTCCTTTTTGCTTTGCTTAAAGCCTCTTATTTTTAGCCTCACAGGCCTCCTAATTGCAGAACTAATTGGAAATAGCCAGGGATTTCTGTATATACGCACAATCAGGGATACAGAAAGATGGTGAAGAATTCACCTGTGACCTCTGTGCTGCCTGTGGCAGTGACTTTCCAGCCAGCAGAGGCAGGTCCCGTGTGCAGGTATTGCACAGGTAACGCCGCACCACTCCCATCAGCTCTGCCATTCAGTGCAGCAGCTCACCCAGTGCTGTCAGAGTCTGGAACGAGTATGGTGCATCCAATGGCTTTCGGACCCACGCTGAATTGTGCACTGAACTTGCAGAGAAAATCACTGTACTGAATCTGTAACACTGAAAACGTACAATACAGCCACTTCTTTGTACTCACACGAAGGTCAAAGTGGTGCTCTCGTGTGTGCTGTGTAGGAGGAAGCTGTAGAAACAGAAGGTGGCAATCTGGCCCAAAAACTCACAGACCTCTCTTTTTGAAACCCTGTACAGGGTTTTTTATGGCACATACCTCAGACCAGACTAACCAGCATGAGAAAAACTCAGATGTAAGATTTTGCAATTAATTTCTTTATATTTTTTTCTGATTCTTTAGTGAAAACCTTGTGCTGAAGCCAAAATAATTCCTATAAAAAAACCTAGTGCATCACTCAGTATAAGGGTTTCCATAGCTTTGAGCTGTATGAAAATTTCATTTTACACTTGAATGAGTGGCAATTAAGAGAAAAATATTGATTTATTACCAAATAAAATGGATACATATTGGGAGAAATTGCTTGAGAATGAAACTGATGAAGGTCATATCAAGCTATGGGGGAAAAAACTTCTACTAGCAGTATTTGTAAATCTTAGGAAAAAGATGGAGTCTTGTTTCCCTATGAAAAGTTGATTTCTTCTCTTTCCATTTTCCCCCAGTGAAAGACTCATAATGTTGCCATCAGTCAGGAAACTGAAAGCAACTTCATGCTAGCTTGTATCAAAAGGATGTATAATAATAATTCAGAAGCAAATGCAGCATTTTTTTCTTTGTACAGTAAGTGCCAGTGTCAAACTTCAGACACAAAATGGTGTTTACAGGATAAAAACTTTTTACTTTTTCTTCATGCAAGATTTCACCCACTGTGCATATAGTCACCTTTTGCTCATCTTTGGCCAAAATGGAAGAGACCTCAATTCCAAAACAATGAGCTACGCCCATTGCTGCAATACACAGCAGTGCTACAAAGCACACCATCACCTCTTCAAGAAGTGCAATTACTTGGATAACTAAATGGATAGAAGGATTTATGCTTTAAATTGTAGGTTTTTACATTCAAATCACTGATTTTGCTGCATTACTGGTTGCATTTTATAAAACCTGAGTAATTTTCATATAAGATTATGATTTTTATCCACTTCTAAGATTTCAAAGTAAAGACACTTAAGATATTCACATTTGAAAAAGTCAACATTCAGGTAATTTTTTGTTACATAGTTATTGGTCATATTTCAATTCCAGTGAAAACTTCAAAAAAACCCAACAGCAACTACAGCAGCTGTCAATCCTAATTCATGGGCTACAGACGAGATGAAGAGTAAGTGGACTTCGTAGAGGTAGTTCTGAGACAAGTAATTCAGGGGATTTACACTACTGTGATTTGTTCTCCGCATAAATGAAAGTCTTCTGTCTGCTGCATCGTTTTTTTCCCCTGCAAACCCAAGGATACTAACTTCTCTATTAGTTAGAGAACAGTTCTGCGGATGCCTTCAAAGACCATTTTACAAACTGATAAAGGTCTCAGTTGAGCTTCTTTAAGACACAAAGCACTGAATTCTGTGGTATATTGACACAAGATACTCCACTCTCCATAAAATAGCATTAAACAGCAGATTATCCTACATGGCTACAAATTACTGAAGCTACCATATCACTGCCATAGCAGAGCTTCATAGTTTTGAGAAATCTTTACACTTAGAAACACTATGCCCAAAGAAGAAGATATTACACTGTTACAGCCTTCAACTCAATCCTGTAACCCATTTTCATACCTTTCTGTAATGGCAAGCCCTTTCTGAGTGCAGCCACTTTATGGGATTCTCCAAAACAAGACTACTGTGGAAATCAAGTTCCTGGCAATTTGAAAAACTGGCCTAGACACCATCAGGAAAAAAATAAATCCAAACCTCAAAAACCTTAACTGGTAAATAACTTGAAGTCCCTTAATTATTTTAACCAACCTTATTTTTTCTACACGAATATACTGTTAGTTCCATCTATTCAAACTGTTCTACAGGTGTTCCAATGAAGGCATGATGCAAACCAGCCCTAATTTCTGCAAATTGAAGAAGTCAAATCACTAATACTTTAGTGTTTCAGTGTCTGTAACACAGTGTTTAAGTTTTCTGCATGTTTTAAGTACCATTTAAGTGTTCTGTAATCTACTTAACTACATACTTCTCTAGCATATGTTAAAATACGCAAATTCTCAGGTTTTTATGTACAATCTTAAAATTCATATGATCTCACGCTGAGAAATGTCTTCACGCTTAAGACATTCACAGTATTCACAAAGATTTATGATACAATGTCTTTGTCATTTACAAGGAAATAAAGCAGATCTGCAAAGAACTCTATATAAATCAGTAACAGTTGATTTAAGAAAGGTAATACATTAATTAAATCTGAAACTCTAGTTAGGAAAAGACTAACTGAAGGAATGATAATTCAGGTTCCTGTGCTAGCAGTGGCAAGAGTTTTGCAAGGGGAAATGTAGTTAGTATCAGTATTCTCACGAATGCAAGGAGCAATTGTGTGCTCTAACACTAATTTCTTCAGTATTTTAGTATGAATGAAGAAAGGTTACATTTTCATAATGCAGATGCATCACTTAGAGTAATCTAAAAATCAAATGGAGTGTTTAATTAACAGTTATAGTACAATGTCTGAACTCCTTTCACCTCAGGAAGAAGACTGTGCAAATGAGGAATGGCCCTTTCACATTTCAGATGAATACAGAAAAAAAGAAAAGTAAAGCAGCTCCAGCAGGGCTGTTAGCAAGTATCTACTGCTCATGGTGTAGCCATGTCCCTGCTGCATCCATCCCCTTCAGTGCTCGGCTTTAAGGACAGCTTACTTTCCATGATAATTTGTTTGCATTTCAACTCTAATCTTGACTTGTACAATTCCCAACAAATTGCTTTTGCTCTTTTTTATTATCTTTCGCTCATTATTGCACGTTTCCACGTGCAATGTATGGAGATGAGATTCCATGTGCAATCTATTGTGTGAGGTGTTTTAATCAATAATCTTGTTCTGCTGATTAAGCAGGGGCTTCTGTTTTGGCAAGATAACATTAGTTTCTCCTGTCATGCTCCAAAAGCTATTGGGAATCTTCAGCAGATCATTAGATATGCTACAATAAAGCTTTGGTACATTCTCTTTTCTTTCTTAAATTACTTCTTCACTGTCCTATCATTCCCCGTCACCACTGGCACTGCATTATTATTACAGCTCCCCTGAAACTTGCACTAGAGCTATGTCTCCAGGCCATAGGATGCCATTTTCAATTGAAGCTTCTGCTTGAAAATATAAATTAAGAAAATTTCATTATCTCCTGCCAAGGGCCATTATTCACCAGTGTTCTAAGGAAGATTAAAAATGCAAAATCTATGGACTTGAACAAATACTCCAGCACTAAAATGAAAAACACAGTGTATCATGACTGGACCAGAAAGTGAATTACTGGAATTTGAGCAGCAGATTCTGGAAAGATGTTAGCATTACATGGACAAAACTGATTGACTGAGGGAAGAGGTCATCTTTATGGGTAAGCCACATCAGTCACATAAAGATACATACAGTTCCTTTTCAAGTGGTTCTTGCAGTTTGCAGAACTAAGGTGTGTAGAAAATAATGTCCACATTACAATTTATGCTCCAAATTCTTTTGTTTTGCATACATAACTTTGACAAAGTAATATAAAAGAAACATCATGTTATTTTGAAAAGGATATGGGTTAATGTCTACCCAGAAATGGGCAATCAAAATAATTCTGGGTGTTCCTGATGCTGCATTTCTGTGAACGCAATGTTTCATTATTTTAAAACTGGCAAACACAAGAAAACAGTCATGCGCATTTCACTTTAAAAAGAAAAAAAAGATACAGTATAAAGCCATGTTTAATAAATAAAATTAATTTTTCATAAAATTGTCAATACATTTTAAAAAAATCTATCTTGGTATGTTTTCAAACTTTTAAGTCAGATCTGACAATATTTCTCCTTCAGCATATTGATTAAATACTTAAAAGCTAGCATGATGACATGTTCCTGCATATCGCCTGCAGCAACCTGCTTAAACACCACTTGAAGCACGTAAACTCTGAGTTGTAGCACCACATACTCCATATGGTCTTCTTGTTCTTTATTCACCCTGGGTGAGCTGCAGTTTGAGTAAAAAAGAGATGGGAATGTGGGATGACTACACTTCATGTATTGACTTTTAACAGCACAGTATTTTAAATTGAAAAATTCCTGAACCTCTTTGCCCAGAGTAAATGGCTGTCTTTACATATGTATTCCTAACGGTCTACAACTGCCACGTGAGATGTGCTTCTGCTTTTGTATGCATATTCACTAGACCTGCACTCCTGTTATTAAACTCAAAGTTACATATGTATGAAGATGTCAGATGTTACTTAAATGGTATGTTTTATTAATCTGGTCTTAGAAGTATATGCAAAACTTACACATAAAATAGCCAGAGAACAGAGATTTTATTTTAGGGGTGTATAGATAGGTATGTATGCACATACACATACCACAGTACATAAAATTATTTAAAGGAATGCTTTTAAATTCTGAGTTTCAAATTCACCTCACAAGAAATACATTATTATATACTGAAACCTAATGAGTTACCAAATTGTGCCTAACCAAAGCCTGCAAAAACCTGCTAAAAACGCAGCCTTGCTATAAAGCCCTGATTTTAAGCAGCACTGGCCAGCCATCCCTGCAATATCCATAGAGCTCCAGCAACCACAGCAGCAGTAGCACAACCCTACCCACTCAGGAAGAGTGAGCACATGCATCCCTACAGAGCCACATTTCCTTGAGACACACATATAATCCTGCAACAGGCTTTTTAAAAACCCAGGATGCCACACTGGCAGTTTTGCTTACTCATGTGTAAGATTTTCTAGTTAGAATCCCTAAAACAGTTACGGGGGAGCAAGCATGCAGAAAGAAAATAGCACCACCTAGTTCAAAGGGAAAATATATTTAGTGTGCTGTGATGGTAGTATTCATAATCTAAGAAAAAACTGGGAGATACATGAGCACATATGAAAGCAGAATTTAACCAAAAGAATTGTGTCTAGATACTGCAGATCTTCCTCTGACCACTAAAGCAGCAAGGTATCCTAGAAATTAATTTGAAATTTCCCAACCCAGACTTGGGATTTTCTATTCATTTGGCAACATGTACCACTAGCTCAATAAACCTGGTGGCTTTGGATGAAAAATTGTTTGCCTTTTTTTTTTTTTTTTTTTTTTTGGGGGGACGGACGGACACAGGATGAGGGATGGGGATGAGGGGACGGGGTGATGGGTGACCTGAGAAAATTATTCCTATTTTCTTTTGAAATATAATACTGATGAATTGTTGCATCTTCCTAATTACTGAGTAAACATGACATAAGGAAGCTAAATAGTGTATAATTAATATTGTAGAAGAAAGTGCACAATAGCATTGTTCTATTTGCCCAATAAATATACAATAATATTTAATTCTGTTTGCTTTATACAATGTAATCTTGTGGGAGTCTAAGGGTACGCATTAAGGATGAAAACTCCAAATAGACAATAAAACACAACTGAAAATATGCAACTCCCACAGGCCCTTTCTTAGGATTACCCAGTCTGATTCACTATCAATGAATGTGTATCAGACTTGTACGGCAAAGTAAATTTCTTGCTTTCAACCTCTTCTTACAGTTTTAATACATTTAGTTATGACCAATTTGTCTTTTGTATTCAAGTTCTCTAAATTCAAAGCAGTCACTGTTAAAAAGACAAATCTCACATCTAAACTATCAGAGATAATTTTTTCTTGTTACAATTCATCCTTGTTCCAGTACTCGTTACAGTTCATCCTTACTCCAGCACTTTGTTTATTAGTATAAACAATAAGTTAACCAGAAACTGAAGCATCAGATAAAATAGGGAGGGAAGAACAAAAGAAAAAGGAAATTTTCTCATTTTTTTCTAGAATCTACAGGAAATTTAATGTAGATTCCAGTGGAACACATTACTCCTGCTTTCTCTCAGTAATTAAGTGTTTTTACAATACCATCTTTCTATTCCCACTACTTTCTGCCACATAGCTGAAAGCCCCAGTAGAACTACCAGAGCCTGTGAGAAGATGACTGTAAAGCAAGGGCAGGAAAACCTGGTATCAGAAGATGCAATGAGCTGTGCAAAGTAAATTAAACAATGTCCTGGTGAGTTTTGTGTAGGTGCAAACCCAAACCTTGTAACAGTATGAAGCAGAAGAGATCTGCTTTTTAGAGAAAATGTTTCTAATGCAACCGTGCATGAGGAAGAAGAAATGGAAATAAAGTCATATTCATAATCTTGTCATATTATTTATGTGTATGCGTATTTACAAGCAAAATGCAGCATGGGATTACATGCAGTGTGTGTTTTAGCACACCAACTAAGCCAAGGAGATCCACGCTGCTGAAAAGTAATCAGTCCAAAAGATCCAATTAAATGTTTCACCATTTAGACAAAATAAATAGCCTGCAGCTATGCTTATTTACTAATGAAAACTTTAACTGTGCAGCAGCATAATATCTGAGCAATTTATACACATTATTCACCCTGAATGAGAGTGAGTGCAGCATCACACCTTGTGGGTTGAGCCAGTTTCAGGGAAGAAATGTAGAGATGGGCAATAATATCAGAGCTTTACGAAGTGGCATTTATATCTGAGGCACAGTGCTAGAGCAAAGCATACAGAAAATCCAACTGAAAATCCTGAAGCATAGTGTCTGATTCTTAGGCATAACACTGCAACAGACTTGCAAAAGAGACTCCCAGGTAGAGAGCACAGGATAAAAGTAAAAACCCTTTAGAAATTTTTTTTGCAGCACTGTCAATCTTTTTTACCCATGGCTTGGCATGAACCATATTCACAATGTAGTAAAAAGTTACGCAACTTAAGAGTGCTTCTGAGTCATTATTAAATTAGTAACTTGAAGAATTACAATACTGAAAACATGTAGCTTTATCATTAACATTAATTTGCACAGATCTTACACATATTTTTAAAAATCACCCACTTTAATTACTAAAATAAGGTATTTCAAACGACAGGCGTGATTTGTTACTGCAGCTTCTGAAATGTAGAAGCCTTGGTACACTTTTAATGTTCACACTTTGGCTGGACCTCCAGGTCAGCTCAACACAAATTCAGCTTGACCCACTATGGGTCTCCTGAGTTTAACACAGCTCTTCTGTTTGCAAAAATGCATATTCAACATAAATGTATCTTAGCTCTAACAGGAAAGTAAGACTTACTAATTTACAGAATTGGCTTTGGCTGCCAAGCCAACATTATGGTCCTTTGGTTTCCCTCTACGATGGACAGCATAAGAACAATTTCAAATGGGGGGTGTGGTGGGGGCAACCCTAAATGAACTTTAACACATGCATTCTCCTTGAATAATTAAAAATATTATAGTCTGTATCAATTAGGAGCAATTATTTATAAAAATGTTCACCTACTGCAGTTTGCACATAGAAAAACGATCACATTTTTAACAAGGGAAATGGGAAATCGCTATGGGATGCCCTACTTAGATTAAATTAGCAAGAAACTTGTTATCAGGCCATATAAAAGATACACCATAATAAGACGTGACCTTGCAGAACCTTGGAGCCAATCTGTGATTTTTTCCCCCTGTAACCCTTCCTAATTATCTGCAAAGTTACAGACCCTTTTGTGGCAGGTTATTTTTCTGTGAATAGTGAGGGGTTTTGGGCTTTTAAATATTTAATTAGTCTTCTGATATGAGAATTGTTGCACATGCCAACTGCTTCGATTTTCAAACTGTGTTCATCCTAATTATGTTCAGATTTAGATTGGTCATCCCAAACCTCTCACTCTTGTAATTATTTACTCCTTAAAGATCATTCAGCGGAGAAATATTTTTCACCCTTATGGCTCTTTCTTTCCACAAATGGCTTTTCTGGTCCGTTAATTACCCACTCAGAGGATTAGAGTTTGTAATAATGCAAGACATCCTGCATGTAAGATGAGTTTTACAGGGTGAAAAAGAATAAATTGTTTTTTGTAAACTTGCCTCCGGGAATATCCCCTTTTTGGGTTATAATTTTCATCAACAGAGGCCATGTGCCCACCGCTGCATATCTACCAATTCCACAGGGCTACGGAGTGACTCATTTCTACAGCTCAACAGAACTCGAAGCAAAACGCTGAGCAAGAGGCCGAAAGGCAACTTGGTTATTTTACGAGATTTATAAAAGGGCAATCTGCTAGCAAGATGGTATAGTCCTTTTTCTCATGATTTTTAATGCAGATTTCATAGCTTTAAAGTTATATATATATTTAAACGATAACTAATAATAAAATTATAACTTTTCTTATTTCATCTGCTGATTTTTTCCAGAATTACTGTCCCTTGGTAGGTCTTTAATCAACTAACAGCGGTGTCATTTCCTATTAAAATGTGTCTGAGAATCCTCACTACAAGTACCTTCTTTTCTTCTGAGAGGAATGCCTGTCACAAAAGCACTGTTATTCGTTATCCACAGTGATGTCTGGATCTAATTATCATCTGGAAAGCTTGCAGGGCTTCCAGGTATAGGACTTCCCCTGCAGAAGTATCCTTCTGCTCTAAATTGGAAGGCACAATTGCACTTTCTTCTTTGTGTTTCAAAGTTAAGGGATTAAGTTATTGATTTAAGCTGTGCACTCTCTTATTCCTGGAACTTCCAGTTTCAAGCCCAACAAAGTTTAGGGGGCTGCTTTCATTTGCTTGCGTTTACATCTGCAAAAATCCTGTGTATTCCGCAGCTGGTTTTTATGCAAGTCAAACAGATTCACCTCCTGTAAAAAACATATCAGAAAATTCAGTGGCTTGACTCTGTCAACGCACATGTAATCTTTAATTGTGTCAAAAATATTCATGATCTAATCCTTTTATCAAACTGTCTACCACTGAAGAAGTCTCATGTGCCTGCACAATTAAAAACCCCATGTTAGCCATACATAATACTGTATTACATTTGATGCAAATCCTTTTCTATTGAAATAAGCACTGGGCTGACAGCAGGAAGTGGCTGATAAGAAAGCAACAAGGCATTGCTGATGGCATTCATGATAACTGAGCACTAACTCATATGTGTTCTGTCTACAGTACATTACCCAAAGTGCTCCTGTTTAAAATGCGACTCCAGGAGGTGTTCTTTTGCTGTAGTTCTGTCACAAAGGCAGCAAAATTATCTAAGAAAGCTAAATATACAAAGTAAATGGTGTTTTTCATACCCACCAGTGATGCTGGCACTAGAATAATATACTGAAGGCAGTATCAGTGCTACTACATCCTAGATGAGAAAACACCTACAGCTTCATGAGTGTAATAGTACAGTTGAGTTCAATGCTGTTAAGAAATTCAGTACACAGGAAAAGATTAAGGGTTCAGAACTGTCACATTATTGTTAAACTTACAACTTAGCCTAAATTCATTTATTAAATAAAGGAAAAGGAGCACAAACTTTGAGTTATGGTGAAACAATAATCCTACAGCGCCGGAAAAATATGTGTATGAAACTCATTTCGAAATTGCTGCTCCTTCATCATATATATCACAAGAAGCAAGGTATCTGAGAAGCAATGAACAGTGAGATCAGAGATCACAGATTACTACTAAGAAAGGAATACAGATGCCTTTGCACAAATAATGGCCCAGATGAAACATTATACAACTTGGTGTCATTCAGAAGTAGTAAGACTTCTTCCTCTAAGGTGTTCAAACTTTGTTCAGGGTGGCTTGCTGAATGAAACGATTCTGCTATCTCATTTCTATTTTGTGTGTGTATGTGTGTGAAGGTTTGTATGTGTGTGGTAGAAAAAAAAAAAAAAAGATATGGCTTTCAAAAGTATATTTGTACTAAAAATTCTGCACTGCAAGTGTATTATAAAGCAGGTTTGACACAGAAAAAATCCATGTTATAAGGAATTTTCTCCCCATTGATGTGTCTACAGCAGGCTAAAAATATACTGAATCCTGAGTGTTCGGTCCATGTAACACTCTTAAGACTGCATTAACTTCATTGCAGCATCTTGTTTTATAGGCTCAGTTCATCATGACCTATAAAATGTTAGGCTGAAGTGCTTTAAATATCTGCTAACACCATGTGCAAGCCTGGGAGTACAAGGCACTGTGCTGTGAAGCGGCAAAGACAGTACTCTTCTGAGAAAGTAGCACGCACTCTTATGTCACTGATATAAACAGGGTAAGCATGCTAAATAATGTATGAAACAGGCAGCCAATCTTTACATAAAACAGGAATTCTAGCTGAATTCTTTGATTTTATTTTACCAGTATGACACTAGTTTTTAAGATTGCTTCATAAAAAACATAGAAGTTGACTTACCATACCAAATTAAAGAATGTACGTGAAAATTCCTGTCATTTACAGTTCTTATACATAAGAAAAAAAAATCCCACAAATACCTCTTTCATTTGTGGCCATAGCATTTTTGCTAATTATTTTTTGTGCAGTATGTAGGAAATAAAATGCAAAGAGGGGAAATGCAAAGAAGGAAATTATCTATGTCTTTCAGTAATCATGGCCCATTTATTAAGCAATTAGATTGCAATTTTATTATTAGAGAAAAAAAAAAAAAAGAAACGCTGTAAAATACTGTAATTGCTTGCAACTTCGATCCTTAAACTCTTCCATTTCAGAAACTCATTACTGTCAAAATGCCATGAATATGGCCATCCTTTTTTAGGCTGTAAACCCTGGGCACGGGCAGAATCTATGGGATTCAATAAAGAAGTTTCTTCTTGTTGAATTCAACTAAAAAGCTTAATTGAGCCACAAAGGTCAAAAGGTTCTTATATTGCAAGTAGGAGATTATTCTGTGGCAGAAGGAGATTTCCAGAACATGAGATGTGCTCATTTCTATACTACTCTGTAGCTACTTTTTAATTTTTAAACCCATGTTACTCTTCTATTCCTCTCCTCTGAATTAAACAGCTTCACTGTAATAATCTTTAAATTCTATTTCCTTTGTGTTACTAATGAAAACTTTTCACTTTCATCGCTACTGCCGACTTTAGAACACTAAAAAGTACTCATAATTTACTTACGTATATTTAATTCATATTAATCTGTTCTAATTTATGATCTATACCCTGCTATGCCCATCTTCATGTACCTTTTCCATGTCAGTTCTGTTTACTAAGTGATATTCAACGGATTTCCTATAGCGCAATGAACCTTAACAGGCAGCTTTTAATTGCCTCGCATAGGAAACCACATCACTATTAATTCCACAGCAACAGTATAAAATAAAACTATTGCTTCTCAGACTCTAGAGCAATTAGACCTCTCGGCTATTTGGCTAACTCTGCTTCATGATACCCAGTGCAGTTAATTATATTTTTTGATGTTAATAGTCTCTGTCAGTTTCAAGCATAACTCCTCTTTGATGAATATTTAAATTATATTTGAATAAAAAAATAATCTTGGTTACATTTCATATTCAGCAGTCATCACAGCTTAATAAAGGTCTCCTCAGCAAGGGTTGAGATAAATGGTTATATGAACACATGTATAAAGTCCTAAATCAACTTATCAGATAATGTAGCTGTTTTGGCTAAGTATTATAGAGGATATATTGGGGTGGGAGGAATTAATAGGCTTCAATTATTACAGTATTATTCTATACAAACTAAATTTGGCACAGCAATATATAAGTAAATCAGGATTTTTTAATAATAAAGTTCTGAGTGCAACTGAACCAGGAACTTATCTTGGCTGGACTAGAAATTTGAAAACTATATAAAATTCATACAAACTAATCCAAGAGAAAACAAAATTCAGCTGAAAGCTGTTGAAGGTTAAGCAATGTTGTCTCAGTCAAGTTCTCAAAAACATTAGTAAATTACCAAGAGAGGTAATATATACCCAAAACATATAGCACATGATTAATTGTAGGCTAAACAGTACGTACAACTAGTAAAACTCATTTCAGATATCAGAAAAAAACCCCAAGAAAATCACAGGCTGAAATATGTATTTTACATGATGCTCAAATATACAAGAAACAGCATATAATACTTAACAACTTATGTATACTTATGTATAGATACTTATATTTATTTTCACCCATAAACAGCATGGAAACACTGATGCATATATATATATATATATATACACACACACACACACTGTCATGCCAGGTAAGATATACACTGACTTAAGAAAGTCATTAAGACAATAAGAAAGGAAACAAATATAAGATATGAAGACACTAAATAAAGTATCAACACCCTGGTAAAATAATGAATCTAATCTTTTTTGTAGTAAATTACATCTAGATTTTAAATGTCATTAGTTGGTATCAATGATCCTTTTGTTGCTTCCTTTGTAGCTTCTCCAGTGCCATGATTACTCTAACGTGCATATGTGTTATGTGCTTGCACATGTGTAATATTATTTCTTCTGCAGGAAATAATAATTGAATGCACTGCAAAAAGATAATCAAGTACCACTGACAGCTATTTCACCTTACCTGACTGCTCAGAACCTTGTAATATGAGCATTTGTATTTAATTTACGAAGTAATGTCACGATAGAACAACCCCATTAATAAACCCCCCTACCTTTAATGAGTAAACTAGACCTACTAATTTCATACTAAGAATTAATGATAGTGAAAATGCACAATGCCAGATAAGGTTCTTCTCAGTCATGGGTGTTACTGTTTTTTTCTGTAATAAAGCTAAGGACTACGGTATACTTCATGAATATTCTAAGCTCTGTGATTATGCCTAGTTCATGAAAACAAGCTAAATGTATTTCTGCTTTTTTTTGTTACATTTGAGTCATAACTAAATCTAACACATAGAAAACAAACAAAACAAAACAAAAATCAATCGGGCTATGGCCCAGTATTGTGAAATGCTTAGTTTAAAAATAAAGAATATTTTAAGCTTCTGCTACACTGAAATACTCATGGGGGTGACTGCCATACTAAGACCTACGTCTGTTTCAGATGAGTAGAAGCCTTCATTTTTAAACTATGCTTAAAAAAAGATGTCTAATGTTGATCATCTTGCATGGGAAATGTTTTGTTAAACAGTTGTCAGCAAGCTGAAACACAAAACTGCTGGCATGCCAAAGCAAAAGAAGGACCTCGTACATGAGATCAGCATCAGTACCACAGCAACTCCGACGTGCATTCTGAGAATGTACCTTACCCACAGCAGCCTGTGCTATCCTATCATCAACACTGGCGCTTTTCTGACACAAAAAGGACAGATATGCAAGCTCTTAATGACTAGAAAGGAGAAAAAGGCAAGGTATATCTCTTATTCTGAGACACTTTTCACTACGTAGTATCTTTAGCAAAGGGAGACAATCTTTGGCTGCAGACGGAAAAGCAAGGGAAAAAGCAAGATAGCAGCAGGGGTCAGCAGAGCCCTTGTCTAAGCCTGGCAGACCCCCGAAGTAAAGTGTGCCATTACCACAATCACAGTCATTTGTGAATGGCAAAGGATAAAATCCTGCCCGTGAAAACTGTTCTCAGTCACATTAAGAAATGCAAATCTGAAGTGTGCTGCAGTTCAAACGCTGAATCAACCGTGGGCCCTGTGAGGAAGCTATTTCTGAGGGACTAAAATGCTTCTTTGTGGAAGTCTTCCAAAGGCTTGAATTCAGCTCTGCACTGACCCCACAGCAGGTTTTGCCTTCTACCAGCAAAGACACCCTGTGTGAAGTTTGCTTTTGGCTAGACCTTTTCACTCCAATGAGTGACATTAATCAGTTATAGGAGATTTACCCCCACCCATCCAGCCTGGAGACCAGTGGAAGATTTATTTTATTCCCTCACATTATGGAATAGATCAAACATTTTCACTTGGAAGGACACTGATACGGTATGATGATGTTCCCCTCTGCAGAGCTGACAAGGCAGAACAAGATGGGGGGCTTGAGATGTGTGTCTTCTTCAGAGAACTCATTTTGTTTTCTTTCAAAAATGTCCTACTCTCATTTAGATATAGGATTTTTTAAAATTACATATTTGTTGGACTTGTGAACAGGTGGAAAAGAATTTAACATCTCCATTCTTCCACTCTCCCGTTGGGAAGGATAAGAAAAAAATAAAAGTCTCAGGGGAAAGAATGGATCCACTGCTTCCTTCAGCTTTCCCCTTAATCACTCTGTGGGGCAGGAGGCACTTTGCTTACATTTTCAACACTCTCCCTATAAGCACAGCTGTCTTGCAGAGAGATGATGGACATAACAGGTTAAGAGTATGTGAGAAAAGTTCATGGTAACAAAAGCCCAAGCATGAACTCTTCACTGGTGTCATGATGGACATGGTAATTGACAGTGCATGTGTTGCATGCGCTATAGATAGGACAGGGTATGTGCAAGAGAAAAAACACCCACTTCTGAAGAGGTTTTATTCCTCTTTTAATACTTTTACTTTTCTGCAGCAATGTTTTAAAAAGGAAGGGTTTTAAAAAATTACTGTTCTCCAAGTTCACCTATTATAGCTATTTTTATACTTATGCTTACATTTTATAATGAGGTTTGCTTTATTTGTGCATATTTAAAAAGCAAAATGATACTGATTAAATGCTTAGTGAAGATGTAAAGATCACATAAAGCTACAATTACAGTATAAATTGCAGATGAAAATAGAATTTTGAGGCCATTTCAGTGCAGGATTGATGTAACCTCCTTTCTGTTGCAGATCAAAAGTAAACTGAATATATGAACTGTGAGAGTATATTTTTTAATATGGATGTTTGCATGGTCTGCAGAGTTTTCAGTTTTAAACATTTTGAATTTTTCCTCTTAATTATCATAACTATTCTATCAGTATAACACAGATCAGAAGTTCCTGTTTAAAAATTCAAGGCATTTTAGCCTTTATTAGGAGAGAAACTCTTTTCTTTCAGAAGTTAACATTAATTTGGCTGTCAACGGTAAATGCTTGAATTTTGTGTCTAAGTAAATAGTTCCATAGATTCAGAGTTAATACGCTGTATTTTCTTTAAATACAAAATGTTAATTTTCTACAAGCCCCACCAATAGTTATAACTCTCAATTACTCAAAAAATAGGGTGTACAGATTGTAATGGACCTGACATTTTTTAAATATAGGTTTCTCAAGATTTAAGATTATTCTATTCAAAATTATTATCTGTCACACTACCCAAGTATTTATTTAAATAGACAAAAAATATAATCTAATTGCATAGTACTGGAATCACAAACATAGTTATGGTGTCTAATCTTTAAAATAATTGGGAACTTTTCCTAAACAAAAAGTTTAGGATGAGGAAAAATTATTCCTACTAAAAAAAGTCTACTTTTATTTCAGAAGAGAAAGGTCCCAGCATGCAAAACCACTTCTTAGCAGTTTATTGTTCCCTATAAAATTACATACGCATATGCATTTGCCTTTGAAATGTATTTTAAGTATGTATTTACAAGTACTTTAAAATATCTGTTATTATTTTAAGCTAATAAAACTGAAATTCAAATACTATGTGGTGTCTGCGTAACCCTAAGTGCCTGTCCTAACAAAAGCCTATGGTCTATCCACCTGCAGTTGCAGAGCGGGGCTTTGAAGTTGACACTGGAAGCCGAAAGTCCTCATAAATGCGCAGGCAGTTTGAATATAACCCACGCAATCCACCTGCGATCTGCTTACAGTGGAAATGGATTTAAGACTAGGTCCTAAGTAAATTTTATCATGTTAATTTTCAAATCTCTGCTGTGCCCATAAAGAGCAGTGCTAGTTAGTCTTATCAGCTTCAAAGTCTCGTGACAGTTTCTGGCTACAGCCACACAAACACACTTTATGAGCTACCAACTCGAGCAATTTCCTCAGGCTGCTTTGCATCTTCTGCTTCCCTGTTCATTTAATTTCTTTTTAAACAAAGAGGAAACAGAGATTTGTCCCTGCTAAAGGGCAGCAGAGCACCAAGGAGTTTGACTATTTTAAGATCTAACTGCCTGAAAGTGAGTCCTCTGCCACTTACACTACTCCCTCACCTACTATTCTAGAAATAAGCTTATTTCTGTACTTTCACGTGTGGTAGGATCTCTCAAACTTGACTGTATGCAAACTCTGGGGTTAATTATCAGAGAAGTGTGCAAGGGGAGAGGGATTTTCTAAAGGTCTAGTCTCTTTCTTCAAAGCTTTAATTTTAACCATGCCAGTCTGAAGTTTACATGGAATCTAAATACATCTGAAAGACTTTATTCTGGAATAATTGGGATGTAATTTCAATCAGAGACTGAAAATTTAATAACTACTTTACAAAAGTAAAAGTAAAGCATTGAAGTCATTAGTGTTCTAGTCAGGCTTCCTAGAAAAGCATTAAGTTAAAAATCTTTTGAGAACTGCAGAAATGAAAGAAAAGGGAGGGAGAAAAAAATAAGTAGAAATTTGTTCTGAGAAAGGAGCTGATGCATCAGCGGACACTGGCAAAGTTTGTGTGCTAGTATCTCAAATTCTCTGGAAGAGGAGCAGGGCATATGATTACATGGCTTTGTGTTAAACTGGAAACCTCATCTTATTTTTCAATCTCCAGATTTCACAGTATTGATCTCATTAAGCTAGTGTTTTCACATTGTAACTGCAGTAAATGTAAGCTGCTGTGCAAAAGCTGTGGAGTAATGTTGCAAATGAATGATGAGTATTTAATAACTGCTATGTAACTACATTTAACTATTGGTCTAAACTGAATTGAGTGGTCAACCATAGTGGTAAAAACACTGCTGACTGAAGTGACAAAAACATGTCCTCAAAAGCAAACACTGTAAGATTTTTATGTAGCAATGTAGAAACTACTGCAGTTTATTTCTAAAGGTATGGAAGGAAAGTTTTTCCTGTTATCAAATGTTCTAACAGATTGGGTTTTTTTAGTCAGTTTAAAAAAAAAAAAAACAACGAAGAAAACCAATGAACCTGATAGTCCTTCAGGTGAGATTTTTCTATGCAATTGCTGCCATCAAAATACAGCTGATGTGATACTTTTAGGTATCAGATCAAGGACATGTGCTGAGTACCAAACAACAGTTTGCCTTAGACAACAAAAAATTATGATCACCAATGCAGTTATAAATAATGAGATACAAGACCGTTTAATATTTCATAAGAAATTTGCAACATTCTTCTATGCTTGCAATATAGCACAAATTAAGCAATTCTGATAAAAGATTAAACAAGGGAAGAGATAGCTTTTCCACTTAATGACAGGATCTGAGATAGAAAACTACAAAAGTAAACTTCAAAATAACTATAAATGCCAGACAAAATAGAAAGCAAAGTGTCAAATGATCTTTGTTTAAACAAAAAAACCAAAACAAAACAAAAAAATTAAAAACTGTCTCTAAGTGTAGATATTCTGAACAAATGCCATATATGTGATCACAACTTCATTTTAATCTGTTGAAAAAAGGATAGAAGTGAAAGACTGGGAAGTCCAAAAATACTCTGCTATCACAAACTTACAGTTTATTAATTGAAGGGGGAGGGTTGAAATTTCAACTTTCCAGTAACAGTTTGATGTCACTTTAAGCAAGATTGTGCCTCTGTATTTGTCTCTGACTACCTTACTCTGTATATTTGCAGTGAACATAAGGAGGACTTTGATCAAAACACAACATGTATTTTACACAACAAGGAAGTCTACAGAGAGGCACTACATTCACAAAAGCAATTGAAGGTGGTTTCAAAGGGAGTTGACAGATTAGAGGATGATGACACTGCTGCTTCAGTCTCAATGGAAATCTGGCTTGATCTAATTAACAACGAACTAGAACCACAAAAAGATAATTCAAACGTGATTTAAAGAAGTTGTATTACCTTTTTACTAGCGAAGCAATGGAGCCTTTCCCTTACTGATGACAGAACAAGTCACAGGTTGAACACAGAACAAGAATAAAAGGTCTGATATCCTTAATTTACCTCCAGCATTTGAAATTAAAGCCTGAAATCTAGCCCAAGTATTTGACTACAGAAGTAGAGAACATCCATGTACTCAAATGAAAATGATAAAAAATTGTTGAGTCATTCATACTCATGACAACTTGAATGAATTGGAAAATCAAAATGGAAATTTTTAAGCTGTGACTATATGTTAACTGAGTGCTACTATTTTCAAACAGAACACAGTAAATAGAGAAAGGATGCAGGACAACCTGTATGTTTCATTTGACACATCTATATACATGCACTGGAAAGCTCCCAGGTTATTCCCATCCCCTTTTGGTTCAGACTCCTCACCCTAGGAAAAATGCACTGGGAGGAAAACTTCCCGCCAATCCTGAATTTATTCAGGCTTGTATTTTAAGCCAGTAACAATGACAGTACTGATTTGTGATGACATTTCCACAGCTGTCAGTACTAGGTGTCTGCTGCCTGTATGTGGCCCGTAGCACAGGAATTTCTGTGAATCTTAGTTCTGATGCACCTTTTGTACTAAAACCACTTTTACTGGCTGTTCTGACCGTCTTCTCTGAACGACAATCGCTGTCACTAAGACATAATGCAGCTTGTGCTTATATGCATATATACTTTGTACATACGTGTATAATGACATATAATCATCCTGGCATTTAATCATTCCAGCATTTTCCGTTGGATGCACTTCACAGGTGGGAACTACAGCAATGATTTACTGCATTCATAGGAAATGTGTAACTTTGGCAGGAAGCACACAAGTTACTGAAAAATGTAGCAGCATTTTGGACACATTTTGAGTGCTGTTTGACCACCTAAAAGACAAGGAGACAGGGAACCTCCAAATAAGTGAATTGGTCCATTCTCCTTGAAGCTATCTTTCTGCTTTTTAACTTTTGCTCACAGAATTAAAAAATAAATTAAAAAAAAAAAACAAAAAAACCAAACAACAAACCAACTCTCTTATTGCAACTGGTAGCTTTTATTTCCTTCTAATATTACTAAATAGAAATAATACTACCTCAATAGCAAACTGGCAACTACAACTCATCATTTCTTACAGTATGTGCCTCTTACAGTATTAATTCAGGCATTTTTCCTCTTTAGTCCTCAAAATTATATATATTTACCTTTGTGTCATAATTTTGTAGGCGTCTGGAAGGAAGCATTCTGTGTTCTCCATCTGGAAAGGGTCAGCATCACAAATCTTGTCATCTGTCCGTCCATAGTTAGCACTTTCTATCATAATAACATCGCTTCCCGGACACCGAAGGTCAATAGAGTAGCCTTCACAGGAGAGCTCCCTCCTAACCAAACCAAATGGTAGTGCTGCTCTGCTGAAACCTAAAAGAAAAAGAGGAAAAATATGGGATTTAGCCTAAAGGATATATTGCACTGGACTATTCTTTTTCTGCCACATAGGCCCTAACTCTCATCAGTGTGCTAAAGGAAGTTAAACAGTTTGACCTGGTACCATGTTAAGTGAAAAAGAATTTTTCATCAAACTGTCACATCACTATGCCACTACTGCTGTGTCCTTAATCTGGGAAAGGAGGAAATTTCTCTTTACTTCTAACCCTTCTCAGGGTAGACAGTGGTACCTATCTGCATGTCTACATTGCTTCTTTCTCCCCTCTTTGGGCACAGTCAGACAGGCCATGTCAGAAAGTGGGAAGCAGCAGAGCAGGAAGGATTTGCAAATGCAGAAGTTACTTTAAAAAAGAAACCCAAGAAAAAAAACAAAGCCATAGCTCCAACTTCATTAGTCTTTCTTAATTTGTATCTTCTTTTCTCCAGGAAGAGTTAGGTTTCTTTTGCTTAGCTATATTGTCCCCAGCATGGACATGTTTGTGCCACCAGGTGTAATATACATGGCTGATACTTTACCGAGTTGAACCTCAGTGCTACTTACTGTGCCTTTTAAATAAATAAACCCAGAGACAGATTAAGATTTTGGACAAATATATAAATGATCAGCACTGCAGATGAGTACTGTATAAAATTTCCCCATCCCTCCCAAAAACGATGTACGTGTTCCACCGAATTCTCATTTTTAACATGTTTTTCTGCATGGGAGAATTCCTAAAAATAGCTAACTTCTCTAATGAAGCAGTATGAAATACTTTAGAAAAATACAGTGGTTCAGATATTCATCCAGATATTTAGTCTTTCACAGACATTTCTTTATGCAAAAAATACACTTAATCAGAAAGATGTATCTGTAACAGAGAGTATTTCTGTTTCTTACAAAATGAGTGCATTACTGCATTTTGGAAGACAAGATGGGAAACATGGTAGTGCTAAATACCTATTTCTTTAAAAGAGTACATACTTTCTAAATTTTCAGCAGAATTACAGGTATTTCCTCCTTTGAAAAAATCATCCTAATACAGTAGCACAACACCATTAATATTTCAGTTCAGGCTGCTGGAGACAAGTTGTGACAACAAAGAGAAATAGTATATGGAGCTCTACAGTGTTTTGAAGGCAAAGAAACTTTTCTCAAGAAGTGTGATGCGTTAGAAGAGGCGAGGAAGCAAGGATCTAAAAGAACAACTTGAGATAACCCCTTGATAGTAAATTTTCACACAAACCAGATGCTGTCACTTTTTCTACTGAATTAAAGATCTGTGGATTAAAACTCCTACTGTATGAAGATGATTATCTGTTAGGACTGCAAAAAAGAGCTGCTGACAATGATCACGCCAGTGTCAAGATGTGGCTCCCTTGGCAACCAGAGCTCATCTTCCCGTCTGCCCCCTTCTCTGCCTGCACATCCCTGCCTTACACTTTGCACCAGCACCAGCTTTTGTCCAACTTATGTAGTAAACTCATGCAAGGGGCTGGTTTGACTTTAACCTCCCTCTGCTGCAGAAGAACTGATGAGGTCTCAGATGACGAGCTCTTTGGCTGGGTGGGAATTCATCCCTGCACAAGGGGAAGGGGGAAGGCCAGAGCGCAGCAACCAGGTCTGCCTTCAATTCACATTTTGTGGAACCATATCCTACATGAAACCAGTATTGTTACTCTGCCAACATGCTCTAGTATTTGTTAATAATAGAAGAAGCCATATCCCTGTGGAAAGCACCACAGCTCCATCTCAAATTCACTCCTGGCTGTTGGTTTGGCTGCACATACCAAGTGCAAACACTATTATTAGAGGCTTGCTGAAGTATCATGAGCTGAAAGCTAGAAAAAGCTAAAACACGAATCCATCACATTAACACCCTACATGTTCCTCCCATGCAGCAAATTAATACAATGAAGACAGAAGCTGCTCACGGCTCAGTGAGGGCGTGAAATGGGCACAGAGAGGGGTACACACAAAGCCTCCACCACACAAGCATACAGCAGCTCCTTTGATTAATTACCATCATGACAGATGCAGTGGGACCAAATATAATGCTGCTAGTGACTGCCATTCCTACATCCTACCTCTCCCATCAAACTGAATGCCATCCACATAAAGTTTATCCCTCCAGCTGGCGGCAATGGCACCTCTTATCTCCTGCACTTTGCAGGGCTTCCACCAGCGTGCATCACTGCCATGGCCTGACCAGGGGTGTCCAGCTGCTCTTCCCCCTGCCCCCAACTCCCCCCCACCTTTTGGGTTTCGATCAGCAAGGAGGCGAACAGCAGCTTCAGCTGTCCAAAGGGGATTTTTGCAGAAGGGGAGGCGGGGAGGGGTGGGGGTGCGTGGCATAGAGCCGCTGAGGTATCGGTGGCCATGCATGCAGTGTGTGTGCAGAAGCAGGTGAGACGTGTGGGTTGTTATGGAGCCAGGGCTGACAAACACACACCAAACTACCTGTGACAAGCACAGAACTCTCACTGCGGATCCTGCAGCACAGTCTCCACTTCTGCTAAGAAATACTTTGAATTCAAATACAAGACCTCTGCAGTTTGTTACAGAGATCAGCTGCCTGCAAATCTTATTTCATCATCTACGGCAACTGCTATAAGTACTATGAATGTGTTTTATCCTGCAGTTTTTTCCCCTGCAGGCATCTACGAGAAGTTCTGTATTAGGAGAAACATTAAAAATACTAGAGCAAGGTTAGATCACTTCACAGGCAACAGAGGACACACCTGAGATTGTAATGTAAGTGTTACATTGCAAAAGTAGCAAGTAATAAAGCAAAACAATGCAGCATGTGTTAGGTGGGGAGCCTGCTCTAAGGAATCTCTATGGTGCAGACAGAATTTTAACTAAATGAAATAAATAAATCTAAAGTCCACTAACAAAGCTGCTGTGATCTTTATGCTGAAGCTTTATTTGTAATTCTTTCCTATCAACAAAGAAAAAATAAGCGTATCAACAAGCAAAGTGTAATTCAATCCATCTTGCAACCCTGACAATCGAAGCAAGAACTAGTGGGAGGCCCTGTGAGCGAAAAATCAATATTGCAGCTTTGTGCCGTGCAAATGTGAATACTGCCAAATAGCAGTGCTTAGGGTAAAATGAACTGTTTTGCTCCATTTTCTCCTCTCTGAACAAATGATTTTGAAACGACAGCTTTTTTTGGAGCTATAAAACGTCAAGCAATAACTCCCTGCGCTTTAGGCAAGTGATTGGAATAAATACCTCTTGGCAACAGGTGCAATGACTAAGGACTGAAATTCATTTACATTCAGGAGATAATTCCCGATAAACAGATGCACTGCCACAGGATGGAAGTTTGCACGACCGGCATCTGAATGCTACTGCCTGCCTCTACATCATTTCAGAGCTTTTTAGAGTAAGTATGTGGCTCTGTCAATAATTACTGTTGTCACTGGTAACTTTGTATCTCCAATGCAATTCCTCAAGAATATTTTCGATACTGTATTTTCTAACCAACCTGTGTTCAACCTGCTGCTTGTCTTACTGTACCTTGCATAAATCTATTTTGTTTGGCTGTCCTCCTGCAGTTGAAATCAACATTCTTCGTCCTCCTGCTAATTGCTTCAAAGAAAACTGTGCCATGGATGACACTGCTCCTGCTGTCTGCCACCCAAGAACGCAGAGTGCTTCCTGATTGCAAAGACCTTTCTGGTGCCCAGGCTGGGACTTCCAGCACAACCTAAACATTAACTCAAGTAAGCGTCTATTACCAAATGCAGCATACACTGCCTCTGATTCATTTATGTTTGTATACATTAATCAGTGTTGTGTGGGTTTGGTTTTTTTTTTTTGGTGTTTGTTTTTTTTTTTTTTTTTTTTTTTTCCCCAAAAATGGCAGAAGATTAATACCTAATGAGAAAAAGAGTGTGGTCTCTGTCCTGCTGACCATTTTGATTATAGAAAAACTTCCTGGCAAGCATGCGTTTCCTGCACGTTTTATCTGCTGATAAATTAGTTGAGTGCAGGCCCTTTACTGAAAGAAGAAAATAAACTGCTTTTGCAAAATCACTTTTCTAAGAAAATAAAGGTAGAGGGCATTTTTAGTGGCAATATACATTCTTTAATGCTTTATTGATCAATCTGTGTAGAAAAACACTGGGGAAACAATCTAAATGAAACATCACAAAAATCTTTCCTCATACTTTAGTCTATGAAATGAAAAAATACAAGTTGTATGAAAGAAATGTAACTCAGAACAGTGTTTCAGAAACACCTTAAGCTCACATTTAGCTAAAAATTGTTTGATACAAGTTTGCAATTATTCACCATTCTGCTGTCTTGGTTCCTTCATTGAAATGATTTATCTTTAGAAAGATAACCTAAATTTGTCAAAGTGCAAAGAAAAGTTAATAATTCACAGCACCCTGCCCACTAGCATACCATATTTTTGAGCTGTCAATAATAAGAGAGTGTGCCAACTTTGGTAGATAAAAGCAAAAAGCCAGCACCACATTTGAATGTTCACCCTATACAGAGGCAAAATAGTGGAATGTAAACAGGCTAACATCAGTACTCCTCGACATCAGAAGCAAGGAACCTTTGATTAAAACTTAAAGCACAGAGAAAGTCAACATGGAACTATAAAATTATTTCAAAGAATGCAGATACTGGAAGAACTGAGAATCCAAAACAAATCTTTGCAGAAATAAATATATATGTCTCTGAGAGCAAGGAAATATTTCTTCTTGTGTTATTTGGCTCTAACAGAAAGGTCTTCTGAAAAGAGCACATCTTTTCAAACAGAATGTTTACAGTTATCTCTTTCACAATCTCTTTTATTTTACCAAATCATGCAACATGATGATTCAAGTTCTACACAAGAAATAGTGATGCATCTTGGGCAGCATTTCAATAATATGTGTTCAACAAATGCAAAGCCCGACAAAAACTGTGCTGAGAATCCTTCTCCTCACTCCCAGTGAAATGTGTACGAGCATGCACGAAGGGTGCACAGAGACAGCTGAACATACTTTGCCATCTGAAAATCATGCAAATACTCAACATGGGCTCTGCTAAGCTTTAATAATTCTACAGAAAAGCCTTAACATTCTGCAGTTTCTACAGAATCCCACAAACTCTGTCAAGGGAGACTTCTCCCCATTTCTCAGCACTGTATATATTTCACACAGACAAGCATGTTATTTTGTTAAACAGCTTTTAAATTATCCAATCCTGGTCAGCAGATCACTACCAACTACTACAAAGATAGAGGCAATTTAAGTGACAACTGCACTTTCTAATTCTATCTTTGAAGGAAAAAAGTCATTCTGGCAAGCATGTCTATTAAAAGATTACAGTGGCACAGTAAGAGCTTCTGATACTGCATAGAGGTCTGGAGTTCACAGCACTCAGCTCTTCTTTCAGGGAAACCCAGCAGCCAGCGCACAGCCAGCCCGCGCTGCAGCCTGGCAGACAAAACCCGACTGTTGAGTCGGGGTAGAATTAGGCAGGAAGCGATCATTTCAAAAATATTCTCCTACAGCTGTATTCTTTGCCATTTTCAGTATATATTAATTATTTTCATTTAAGATGCTGGAAGGAGGGGACATCTAGAGAAAAGGGACTATTGAGTGAAGGACATCTATTTTCTAGTAAGAGACGTCTTCCTTATTTTTTTTAACCCATTCATAAATAGGGTATTAACTCAAAGCACAGTACATGAAAGTATGTTCATTAGTTGAACTTTTAACAGAGGCCTGAAGTCCTAAGGAACAGACTTGACCATTTAAGTTGCACTGAAGCAAAGCAACTATTTCATCGGATTAATTAGCTGAGGAGTGATTTTTAACACTGGTCTCTAGAATTTTGCTTCTCAGACACACTGTTTCAGATTTTAATTACTCGGCTAAAATCTGAAAGCCCGTCTCTTACAAAATAGAAATATGAATTACTACCAATAAAAGCTTTTAGAAATGTAAGTAACTAATGAAGGCTTTTTATAAATATTTTTTAATTTCATTAAATTGTGATTTAGTCTTTAAAAAAATTAAAATTTTAAAAATCTTTGTCAAATTTTAGTGGTTTTAAAGGTTTGGTGCGAGCAGCAGAATTACAACTGCAAGTAATTTTCTGTAATTATATACTTAATATTCAGTGTACATAAGCATAAAGCACAGCATGGCTGATTAATGAAATTCAGGACAGAAGCCTGAGTTACACCCTCTGACTCACACAAGGACGGGTCCTGCCTTCCAGGTTCACTGAAACTTATTACAATTTTCATTTACAGTCTCCATGCAATTCTCAAAAATATCCCTGTGAGGCTGTCTTCAGAAAAAAAAAAAAAGGCAGGGCTTACCTGCTTTCTGCACCTTGTTGAATGATTCAGCAAAACCTGAAGTGAGCAGCAGCATTTCAGCCTTTTAATGTAACAGTGTTGATCCTTCCTGTGTCCAGCTAGCACCGACCTATTTGAATTCTCCTAAACAGCTCTCCCTCCTTATTCAGAAGGGCAAGAATATGTCTTTCCAAGGTAACAAAATTAAGGGGTTTTTTGGACTGTGTTTTGGTTAGGGTTCACATTGGGTTTTTTTAAATAGCAGGAGAGAAGAGAGCGCTACATTGACAGATCTGTAGACAGAAGTCCTTCAATCACTCGGAACAGGAACAGCCCAGACAGCAGCCATGCATGCAACCCCACATTAGTCCATCATGTCTCAACCCTATTTTGAAGGAATCATCACTATGGGAAAAGAGATAGTTTGGTCTTCATGCCCATTTAATCCTTCACCTCCCTGCTGAGGCTGCCACAAGAGTGCTAATTAATGCTAAACTGTGAAAACGGGCTTCTGCACTTTGAATCCAGCCACACTGAAACTGGATAGAAACTACTAATTCCTTTAATGAAAGTCACCAAACCAGAGCCTGGTTCCTGGCAGCATTTTAGCAATGCCTGCATATGGCAGATGGAAACCATGTGATCTAAACATAAAAGTCTAAATATCTAGTGTATGTGTGTTATTCAGTTCTCACTTAGAACTAAATTTTATTCTCATATGCATGCACCTTTCTCATTCCTTTCAGTGGGAGCTGTATGCATGAGAGCAAAACTTTGCCCTCTTGATCTAAAATTATCCCAGTTTGAAAGAGTATTCATCTGTCAATGAGATTTCTTTTCTTTTGCCAGCCAGATGTCTGTTCTCAGGCTGCAAGAATCTCCTTCCTTTTTTCCTTCACATCATACACACTTGATCCTCTGCCAGCTCGCAAAAAGCACTCTACCCTTTTCTTTCTTGCCGTTAAATACATTGCATCTTCAAAATTTCTCAAGGCAAGTAAGTCCCATGGTCTCTGCAAATCCCCCTCCTGGAGGTTATCTCCAGTTTACCAACTGTGAACTCTCTAAGCACACCACCTGTCAGGAAGGAGAAGCTTCTGAATCAGAAACAACCTCTGAAACAGGGAGGTAAGACACACAAAAGCTGATGTGTCAGAAATCTTGTGTCAACAGGATTTCCCGCTGAATTATTTCCTCTGCACAGGATACTGGTAACTGAATAAAAATAAATATTCTTTTATTTTCTCTAAAAATGTATTTTGACAACAATTTATATTTCCAGTTATCTCAATAATTTTTGACTAGAAACCATACGTTGAGGAGGTGCAGAGGAAGAGGAAGAAAGGGTAATTTCCATGAGCAGTATTCAGAGTGAACAGCTGACACAAGAAATATGCTTTTATTCTCATCTTTAAGAAACTCAAAGCCTTGTTACCTCAGAGGCTGATAAAAACCATGCAGAGATATACCATTTCCTTGGGAATATGTGCACTGGTGAAAATTAAGTCATTCCAGCAGGTGATATGTTGGTGTGCTGTGTACAGCACCTTCTTAAATGGGTTGTACCCTAACTGGTGTAGGAAAGCAAAACATTTCATCTCACTAAAATGTAGAAACTGGACCCTGATAATTCTGGCTCATTTTAAACAAAATGCTATTCTGTAAGTGTCAGAGTTTAAAATACCAAATACAGCCCTCGTGCTAAAAAAAAAAAAATCACAGATGTAATTAAAAATACTGTATGATTGCTAGCACATGGTAATATTTGAGATCACAGCTGTAAAATTACAAAGGGGGTGTTTTCTTGTTTACAAACAGTATTATATACACATTAGAAATGGCATCAAGTAACAATGTAAAAGTTCATATACTCGCTTTTGTTTCAATAAAATGATGGCATGGAGTCAATCGTCACAGTATAATTTACAGTGGAAGAATGACATAGTTAATTTTAATGATGGCAAGCCACTTAAAGAGTGTTTATGAGTATGCAAATAGCGCAGCAATCCCCCTTCTCATTCAGTATAGCCTCTGAAACATTTCTGAGGACTCAGTAGAAAGAAGAATCCTTGGAAACATAAAGCGTCAAGACCCTGCCGATGAAACTGATAAACCAAAATACACAGTCATACCTTTTGAAAACAAGGAGAAAAAGCAATGTGATGAATGTACTTTAAGGTAAATGTGCCGTCACTTCAAATATTCCCACAAATAGATATGAGACAAGAGTAGCAAGCAATCTTGGAAAATGCCTGTCAGAGTGAAAGGCTTTCTTCCTGACCTTGCCTTCTATGAAATATTTGTGGATTTCTAAAAGACTATTATAGAGAGGAGAGGGATATACCATATATAGTTTTTACAACATACTTAAGGTTCTGGCACATTCTGGGAATCATAGAACGAGCCTACATATAGATACTTGAGAGCATCCTCTGAATAATAAAATATATGAGGAAAGGAAAACTACTTAATTGTTTATCAATTAAATAGGTAATTTTAGAAGTCCTAAGGAATATATGCAGTGCTAACATGCTCCCCGGGCAGCAGGGAATAAGAATGGCAACAGAGGTACCATTTCCAGAGTAAATAAAGGAAATATGCACCTCTGCTACCCTGTTAAGCTGCTGTTAATCACCTATAAAGGAACGCCTCATTGCAAACACTAAAGACAAGGGAGATAAGTGACAGCATAGCTAAATTCCACCTGGACTCAAATTCAGGGCTTCTGTATTTGGACTCTGGTTTTTAATCCTGGAATTTGTGTCCCCTGCCAACTGTCACAATGTGGATGCAAGAATGCTCTCAGCTTTTAAAGAACCAGCTAACGAGTGCTCAAATGAAATAAATGAAAAATCAGGATCCCTGAAATCTCTCTCTGAGTGCTAAAACAGAAAGCAAACAATTTTCCATAATGATGTGATAAGAGTTCCATAATTAATGCTATTTACATTAGAAAGTAACAAAAGGGATGAATACACACTGTAACACCACGCAGAAAGGAAAACTTTGCATTTGCTAATTACTTCTATTTAGAAGCCCACATCTAATAGCTGAAAGACTGTACTTCCAAAGTTGTTCATTGATCTTAATGCAACCAATAATAAAGGACTCGGAAAGCTCCGCACCAGACCAGGGAAAAAATCATCGTTAGATGCTCGAGTATAAGCTCAATAATCAGCAAGACAGAAGTAATGCACTACTACTACAGATGTGGAAGGTAATTTCCTCAGTAATTAATGTATTTTGCATAGTGCTTCACCGTGCCAGGTCACAGTTTGCTTGTAAGAAAACCTTTCCCTACACGTCTAAAGCAAGTATTGGGAGGAGGCAGCTACGAAGTATAAAAGACCTGATCGCTCCACTTTTTTCCACACCACCTAAACCAACACTTCCCTACCGAAAGTGCCGCGTTCCCCTGACACATTATTGAGGTGTACCAAGAGGCGGACGCTTCCGCGGGTCGGAGGGGACGCTCCTGACCTGCCGCCGGGTCGGGAGGGAGCCCCGGGGCCGCCCGGAGCCGCGGGTCCCGCAGCGCTGCCGCCCCTCGCCCCCACGGGGGCCCTCCTCCGCTCCTCGATCCGTTTACACTGTTGTTTCTGCTACAGCGGTGGATTTTATTAATCAAGATAATTTCCAGAGCGAGCTCAGAGTGTGATCAAAGCAGGCGTTATGGCAGCGTAATTGAGGAGGGAGTTGTTAATCTGCCGGGGCCGCCGAGGAGGGAAGGAGAAGGTTAGGGGTGTCCAAAGGAGGCAGGAATGAGCAGGTGTTAGGGTAACTATTTAAATTAGGCATCCTGACATAATCATTTATAACGGAGGCTTTAGACTCCCTGGAAAGCATTAAAGCTGGCTATTCTATCTATTCTCCTCGGTAAGCAAGCTGCCTTTCTTCTGGTGCAAAGAGCGATTTTAGCAAGTCTGCACTACCGCAAAGCAAGCTGCATTTAATGAAACTATTCTCTGCAGTTTACACAATCCCACGGTACTGCTGCAGTGCCTTTTCTGTCTCTGCCACTGCTGAATTTGAAGTACAGACCCTTACTGGGTTTCAGCAATGTATGGCCCATGCTATCTTTAAATACACACTGAAGACCATGTTTGAACTCCCAAACCAAGGAGAACCCTATTTTTCACTACAGTTTTCACATACACAAGCCTCTACAAGATTACAAGGGTACTTTATGAATCAAATGCAAAATTATGAAATATTATTATCTCCCACTGAAATGCTGTCATCTCTGAAGGATGTGTTGAGATCCAACATTATACAACTCTTCATAGTAGTAATTTTGCAATATTTTACCTACTTGAAAATAATAGGGAATTTTAGGTAAGCAGAATTTTAATTACCCCAATTAAGTTCTCATCCTGCATCACTAATATCATTGGGAGCTTTGTCATTAACCTCAATGAGTGCAGGATAGATTCCTTAGAATTTAACCTGGACACTCAATATTCTGGTTCTAATGAAAAATGCATTAATGAGCTTCATTAGACTACTCCATTTTAAAGAAACATCTTCAAGCAGTCAGTTTCCCTCAACAGCCTAATGGGGCACTGGTGCATTAGTGAGCTAGGACTTGACACAACAGTGTTTAGGTCACTGTAAGTCTATTGACTCAATGAGCTTTCACCGTCAGCCCACCAAGGGAAGAGAAACACCTATTGACTCACTTCAGGAACTCCCTGTGGCAAAGATGACAAAACGTGTATAAACTTTTGAAATTAAAACTGGGGTGGTACAGCTGAAAGACTATACGTAGTGAAATAAACATAATTAAAACTAAAATTCCTCCCTATAATTAAAAAAAAAAAAAAAAAAAGACACAAATTTTCTATATAGTCTGCACAGAGGATCCTCAACCCATTTCAATCACTACCTTTTTCCAGTCATCTACTGGGACACATTATGGGAAGACTAGTGATCTTCTGTGACCTTCATTTTATTTTATTAAATGCAGCAGACACCTCATGCTGAATATGAAATAAAAAATATGCAACCCAGGAAAGTACTTTCAGACAAAATGCCCTTTGGAGGACCCAATTTCAGTCTTGATATATAATGATACAGATTTGCCAATGACATTTGAATAAAAATCTCTATTATATATATTATTGTGTTCAAAATTCTATTCTGAATTACTAAATTTAGAACAGGCCCTGTAGATCATGATTCAGCCAATGCTTTATAAATGTGGGAAATACATATTTGAAATACATGTGAGGGTAGAGCAGACTAACTGTACTTCCCATCTTTAGCCACATTTTAGGAGAGGATTTCTGTTTAAAATAGCTATCTAACCGTTAGCAGTAAAAAACTTACCCAGTATCAAAATACACTCTTTGTTTACACAACAGTGGCTGATGTATTGCTAATAAAGCCTTCAAGGAAAAAATGATGTGAATTGGCCAGGCAAGGGAAACTGGCACTGGCAGATACTATTTTATCTTTCCCGTAGCTCTAAGGACAATTGAGAGGTATCACTTGTTGCAGTCACTTGCCTTTGAAAAAATGGGGTTGGGGGGGTGGGGGGAGTTTGAGAGAGGGTGGAAGGGGAGGTGGTAAGTGAAGATGTCTATTATCCCTGCTAGCAAACGCAGATTAACAAGTCATCACCCAACATAATATCCACTGAATTTCAGTTAACTGCTGTCTGAGCAACCTGTCTAAAATTCCAAACGCTAAATGCCAAGCCTAATTTGTAGCTGGTTTAGAGCCACATAGATTTGGGATAGGTGTAGCTGGTCGTTAGAATAGTGCGGGGGTATTCAGATTTGGAAAGGAGGGGACTTATGGAAATCCCTCTCCCTAATTAAATCAGAGAATGAGAGTTTGAAGTGGTAAATAATAAATCACAAAGAATCCTCAATCTGGTTGTCAAGGAAACCAGTATGCCTCTGCCATAATTGCTGTGAGCCCAATCTTGCCCTTTTTGACATCAAGCCTTATCATGCATTCTGGTCAGAGACTGAGAAAGTAGCGTTCCCATTCCTCTCAGGCAGGCCGGTAAGTGGCAGGGAGCTCTCCTGGGCAGGCCGCACCACCGCGGCACCCAGCGCCATCCGCCTCCTCCCTGCAGATGGCAACGAACTAGCAAGCTCCAGAATTCTGCCATCAGCTCCCAGATTGGAAATGGGACTGACCGGCTTGCTTGTGGTGTTGGAAGGTCTCAGCAGCTGTGTTTACTAGAAAGGCATTCCCAATTTACTGTTGCTAACATCCTGAGCCTGGTTATCTTGGCCGGCCTCAAGTCACAGGAACTTCTGTGGTCCTACCCTCTGAGCACATCCTCCTGGAAGCAGGAATCAGTCGTGGACATTTAAGATGCTTATGAAAGACACGAACAGGGAAAGGGAAGTACAAGACAAAATAAATGCTTTCAAAAGCACGACAAAATAGATTAAAAACTGACTCCATGCCAAGTCATTCAGAGAGCTTACTGCATCATTGTCTTTTTCCTCTGCAATGATAATTACTTTTTATAAACATATCCAAACTTGTTTTTTCCTTCTGTTTTTTTGGTGCAATCACACATCACCACTGGACACACACCAAACTTTGAGCATAAGCAGTTCTCAGTACTTCAACACCAGGAAAGCCAAAAAGGGGAAAAAGCTGTATTAGTGTCTCTATCTCATCCTTCAAGAAATCCTGAAGCAGGTTTTAGAGGAAGTATCTTCAAAGTAAGGAAACAGGAGGAACAACAGGCAAGTACATTATGTTCCCACAGAGACAGGGAAGGATTACAGCAAGGAAAAAAAAAAAAATCTCCCTTTAGGAACTACAGAGAGAAAAAGACTACCAGAAAGGTTTCTCAAAGAAGAACTGCAACTGATTCTTGTTTGAAACACTGCAACTACGTTGATGGTCTCCTTGCTATTTTACCAATGGACAAATCTTTTAATTTCTAATCTTCTTCCAAGTAACAACTGAAACAAAGAGCTTCACTCAACAGTCAGAATTGAGTATAACTGTTAAGCAGGTATTCTTTTCGGCAGCATTGGGGATCACTCCACCACAAGTGCCACACTTACTAACAAAATTCTCTGACTAATATACACAAAAAGCATACATATGCATTAGATTTCTTAGAAAAGGCAGTATTATGCTAATGGATTATTTTACATAGTCTGAGCATGCGTAGTAAAAACAGAGTGAGGGTCTTCTCCCCTCCTTAGGGGTCCACACAGCCTTTCTTACACGGTCCAGTAGTGAACTTCAGGTTTCTAGTGTCCATAGATGGTCACAGAGTTACTTCATCTGTCCTTCAGCTCCTGTTTGTTCCATCTTTCAGCACTTATCTTGACACTGGCATCTTCTTAGGCACTTGTATTTTTTTAGGTTCCTGCTATTAGGGATGTACTCAGGGAGTTTTTCAGACTGTCCAAGGTCTGTCTTATACTTTACTAGGCAAGGAGTTAAAGTTTCGAAACATCTTACAAGTGGGTAACGGGGTAATGACTATAGAGGGTAGTTAGGAAAAAGTATAAATGAAATTATATACATTACAGTAAAATACAGAAAAAATACAGGAAAAATTAAAAGCTAGTAAAGTACAAGTGATGTCTAACATTAAAACTAAATGTCTTATATTACAGGTCCCTGTACATTAGCAATTTCAAGTATACTTGTAGCAGCTTCCCTTCACAACCACCAAACCGAAATTCTTTCATTTACTTTTATAAATCTAATGTTAGCATTCACATTGTTACTTAAAAGTAATAAGACTGATAAACCCTGATGATTTTAAACCTTTACTGTAGGCCACTCCAATGTTCTTTGTTTCTTTCAGTACTTAAAGAACGCAAAGGATTCAGCTCATGATCCAAGTTTCAGTGGGACACTCCGGATACTCACTATTTAACTCCTGAACTTTATCATGAAATTGCATTTGGATAAATGTCATTTATAAATTTAGTTTTATCCATTACTCAAAGTGTAACATGTTAACAGTACTCACTTCTGTCTACTACCCAAAGAAAGCTATTTATTATTTTTATGACTAGCAACTGTTTGGGGTGGGTTTTTTGGTTTTGTGTTTTTGTTTTGTTTTGGTTTTTTTTTTGTTGGTAGATAAACCAAACATCCCAAGAAAACATACAGTATGACACAGTTTTTCTGCTGTAATATTCATCCACTCCAACATAAACTAAGGACGTTGGTAGAAAACGTTTGTTCAACAGATCTGTAGACATTAAATGCATAAAAAGCAATAAATGCTTGTTCCAGAGCAGGCTCAATCAAAACAAAATAAACCCTCCTCCAAACCCAACCCAAATCACATCCATATTCCTCTTCCAAGGAAGCACAATGTAGGTGTTCAGTGGCTAAGAGAGCTCGGACAAACTCATCTTTGACCTTTGTTCCAAAACAGTTCATAGGATCAGAGCCTCATGAGATAATTCAGGCAGAAATGGACTCCTGACTCTTTCTATTAGCTCAAAATATTCTTTAATCCAAATACCTCTTCCAGCTATAAAACCTAAATCACATATAGGAAGAACTATTCATACATAATTTAGAACTGAAGCCCGTGTAGTTGTCATCCCAGTTTAAAAGGTAGAATTATTGATTAATTACAGCCAATTACAGTAACGCATATTAATATCTGTATTACTGCATATGCCTCTAAAACTCAATCACCTTAAGAAAAGAAAATGAAAAAGACAAATAAAGGTTTTTGTTAGAAAAGATAACTCAAAAGCAAATGAACATGCCATTTTGGTATGAACATGTTCATTTGCAAAATATGCATGTAGCATCCATCAGAAATAAAAAGGCCTTTAGCTGATTTACAGACAATTTACTATGGCATACTCTTACCACTATTTTATTCTTATTTGAAAAATTAGTCTGGATTCTTGAGCACAATGACAGCAATGAGTTTATTTTTATGTCTTTTGTTAAATTTCAGTGATCTTGAACCTTTAGGGCTAAACATCTCTGTGATAATCTATTTCTGTCATCCAAGAGTTTCATAATCTTTGAGATTCAAAGAATGTCTTTCTGGCTTTCCCAGCGACACAACATGCTGGAGAAGGAGTTCAATATTAACAGACCCCGCTCCATCATAATCCACTGTGAAAAAAATACCTCCGTCTCTTCTGTTGGTAGGAAGCCATAACAACCTGGTATTTCTCCTCTGAACAATTTTCCAGGTGGTCAATTTGACTTGTCAAGTCTTTAGAATTTTTATGTCCTCTGTTTGAGCAGTCCCTATTCATCATCTTTTGTCTTCACCTTTTTGCTTTGATTCCTGCAATTTTGAACAAAAGCCTTCAAACTTCTTATTCTCTACAACACTAATCCCTGGACTTCAGTAAACTTTGCTATTATGTGGGGAGTTTTTGCAAGGCATTACTGGTTCTTTATCTGAAACCTACTTGTTACTCATAGTATCAACTGAAACAGAGGCAGTTTGTTCTGTAGCAGTAGAAGCCCAGGGCGTCCCATGTCTTTATGCCTATGCTAGCTCACATGGTGCAGCAGTGGGCATGTTGCCTCCCTTTGCTGCTGCAAACTTCAACTCACTGCCTGTACTTCAAAGTGGCCAAAAGCTGTGCAGGAGGGTAGCGCCGAGCTGATCACTGACTGTTGCCAGTTCTCGGTTTATTAGGTTGGGTGTGGTACCACCTACTGTAGATAAGCAGTTTCCGAACAGTTCTGAGCTCAAATGCAATTTTAATATGTCCCTGTACAGTATCATGCAGAAATATCCACAACTCTCTCCTGCAGTAGTTATGAGAAATGGTTATTAATTTTAATTGGCATAGCTAGCTTTTAGGGAAATTATATCTTCAGGCTTCATCACCTATCTGAATAGCCTCTTTCTGCAGTTACCATTCATTGCTATTCATCTACTATGAAACACAGGCAATGTGTTCTGTATTTCCTCACAGATTACCAACTATATTAAGCAAAGATGACTGGAAGCAAAACAGAAATAAAAAATTAAAGGCACTTTGAAACAAACTGGCTGTGATGCTCATTTATAGGCAACTTATCCACAGGCCTCTTTCTGGGAGAGTAGGCTGAGACTGAAAACAAACTCCGAAACAGTGAATCACAGCCATACCCTTTGTGAAAATTACTTTATGTTGAGGAACAAGCTCTGGGCACAAGACAATGTTTCAGTGTCTCTTTTCTCTTCCAAGTCTCCTTCCAGGTCCCTGATGGAATTAGATGTAGCTCAAAATCCCCCATTCAAAACAAAAATGAAAATTGTCTTGGTATCAGATTTACCATGAAAACATTCTAGCTGCATGGGACCAATAATTTTAAAGGTTACCACTTAAAGACAAAACATTTCCCATTGTCATGACAATTTTAGACTTACAAATCAGAAACCCTTCCATTTTTTCACTTCAATTTTGACCACCTCCTCTTATCTTTGGACACTAACAGTGTAACAGCCACAGGTGACAGTGTATCAGAAGAAGAAACAAGGGTTATCTCGCCCAGGTAGCTTTTATGAGGGCTTTCCCATCACCTTCCTTCACCTGCATATCAATAAACCAGACAGTGGGACAGAAACAGGAGCTTCATTTGTTCAGGTCTTGCTCAGTAGAGTTGCTGGAACTAGTACATTGCAGAACATCACAGTGGAGGCAGTTTTACCATGAAAAACAGATTTGGCACCAAGATGAAATAACGATTATTTTGGAGTTTGAAATTTAATTAGTTCTGAAGGTCTGTGCTTTATGAAAAGTAACCACTAAGACACCAGCAGAATAGTTCAATGAACTGGAATCTGAGGCTTGTTTTTTTCTGAAAATACCATATTTTCTCTTAGGCTTACAAACAGTTTGAACAAGTGGCCTTTGCAAGGAGTAATTTAGTAAACAAAAAAATATTACCTTGTGAAATAAAACTACTTTAAATAGAATCTATTGTGACCACAATTCATATTAACATGGCAAGCTCTTACAGAATGCCTTTTCAAGGAAAGAAATACATTCCTTGTGTGTTCAAGTATAGAGCCATAAACCATATGAGACCCTATTTATTTCAAATTTCCCATGATGCCATTTACACCAGCTTTTAACCTTTTATGTGACATTGAGCTATTTTACAATCATAAAATAGTAGAAAAAACGACCTGTTAATTTGAAAGGGACACATTACAACATCTCTCCCCGGCACTATAATATTTTAATTTCTTTTTTTCAAGGCAAACCAGTTGGAAAGTGACCATCTGCTAGTCTGTTAGCACTATTCAAGCAAAGTAATGCACAAAATGTCCTCCTTTCCCAGCAAGAGTAAGACCATTAACTGAAAGGAATTTAGGATACTGTCATGTGAGTTCAACAGATTGATTAACAACAAAATAAAATTTCCATTTCTTTAACTACTGTTAAAAATACTGACTATAAAGTGATGACACAAAACTGCTGCACGTTGTGTGACAGCTAGAGGAATACAAGAAATCTGAACCTTTCAAAGAAATAAATTAGTATTATCAAATTTCCTATGCAAATTGTGTTCTTCTATTTTGAGTGTTAAGCTAAATGCTAGCACAATTTTACAAGTACAGTTCTATTTCTCACTTCAAAATACACAATGTGCTTTGGACACTGGGTAAGTTTTCAGTATCACTTAAGGTTCTGAATATTTCAAAACAGTCGATAAATGGCAGTGAAAGAGGAAACTCGACAAGCTCTCCATGCTGATAAATATAGAACTTTTTGGATGAGTAGAGTTCAATGGAGCCGTAATCTTGGCTGGCACCTGTACATGATACCATAACACATACAGCTAGAACTGCAAGTTTGTGAGAATAAATTAAATTAAATTCATGTTAGCACTTTAAAAGATGTTGTCAGTACAACTTTGTATGCATGGAAGCCACTGCACTTTTGAAAGTTTCATCCTAAATGTTTAGAATTTAAGCATGCTGTCTCTAAAGTTAGGAGGTACACTAGCCATATCTTCATCAGCCTTTATCTACATTATTCATACCTGTACCTCCTCAACATAACTAACTAAATTGCAAATTTGGCTGAAAATGAAGTAACTGCACTTCAAATTGTTAAATTTCTAAAAAGTTTATCGTATCCTGAATTATGAAATATAGCAGATGTCAAATGCCATCACCAAAATGTATTCCACAGTTGCCTTAAATCTGCAGTATGTATTACTTCAAAAGCATTTTTTTCTGCTTCCTCTTCCTAGTATCCCTCTCCTATCAAAAAGTAATCAAGCAATTCAGGAATTTAAACTAGTAGTAAAATACTCGCTAAATAGAAAAGGCTGTTTTTAAGCTGTTTTTTTGGAACAAATAATTTTTTAACCAGTTACTAACGATGTAGTAATATCCATTTGCCCAATAACTGTCTAAGTCTTACCACTTCCCTTATTTTTATTTATAAATTTCATAATGACAGTAAGGCACTTTAAAATGTGTATTTCTAAGGGAATACTGCACTTCAGGGACTGTTAAAGTCACTCTGCCTTCAGTCTTTATCACCCTATGCGAGGTACAATAAACACTGAGAAATGTGCTGCCTATTGTGTGCCTTGTTCCAAAGTTCATGTCCAGCAATTCTCCTGTCCTTTCTGTTTGAACTTCCTTTCTTCCCAAGCCTCTCTCGGATGTGTTCTCAGCAAGTCTGATTTGTAATGATTTTGGATGACAGACTGGTGTTGAGCAGTGCAGGCTCAAGTTATGCAACAGTTTCATTCTCATGGCTAAAAACTCACCTACTGCATACTCCATTAAGTCATGATCAGGGAGTACTGCTCGCCCATATGCTGGATTCTGGCCCTTTTTGCCTAAAAACTTCCACTATTCTGTAAGAAATTTCCCGCGCTATTTATTGGTTTTCCCACTAACTACGGTATTAGCAGACTTCAGCTAAGTCCAGTAGACCTTGCTCAGGATGTTTCTCTGGATTAAGGGGACACTTTTAATAAAAATTCAAGGAAGGTTGTGTATCATTTATGTAACCTCTTTACCAAAGGGTCAGATAATTAGGTGCTATTTTGGAAGGTGCAGAGGGAAGTTCTAGTCAAGCAGTAAATTACAAAAGCTGTGCAGAAGACTGAGTGATCCTCCAAAGATGCTTGGATGTCATGTAGGAATTCAAGAGCAATTCAACCTACAATTGCCTTAGTTCTTGGACTGGCTGAATCTGACAAGAGGGGAAGGCCAGATGACACTACAAACTTATCTTGCTTTGAAGACATAATTGTTAATTCTCTGTGTGACTCTACTTCTCATACAAAAAGCCAGGCATGCACATAAATATGTATTTATTTGCTGTTATGCTAATTTTGTTAAAAACCATCAATGGTTGATCAGCTGAAAAATGTGTGCAATTTTGAAAGGCTTTTGAAAACATACATGTCTGACTTGACCTTATGACCATTTTCTCCTTCAGGCAAACCAATATTATAACCAGAACAACACAAGAGGATGAACATTGTTGGGGAGTTGCTCACTGTGCCTGTCATACCCCGTTAATGCAACTTTGATTTGCCTTTGTTCTGACAGTAGCAAACAGCTGCTTGTAAATGAGCCACAGTCCCTGGGCTGCCTCCCATTATTCCACACTTTTGTTTGATAAGGTCACTTGCTGTGGGGATTTTGGGGAGAAAGAGTGTGCAGCCTATAGAATTAGAGTTAAACCACAGGCAACCCAGCTTGAATGCTCTTATTATATTTTTTTTTCGTAGCACCAGCAAAGCAAGAATAACAAAGAGAAAATCTTTCACTCTGTGAGCAAGTCAAACTTTTCTTTTTCCCAGTGTTGATTTCATAATCCTAAAACTATCTTATAAAAAGCAAGTCATGTTTCCATAAATCCCCTTTCATTCAAATCTTAACAGAATTTATATGAAAGATGTATTTAATTACAAAACAGGATTAACAAAAACAGATTAATATGGTTTTGTTCATCCACTGCTACAATTCATCAGGAGACAATACCCAGCTATAGCTAACAGCAACTCTGACAAATGCTGCACAAACACGAAGAAACAATCTGAAAGATTTATGTCAGTTTCCACAGGAAATTGATTTATTTTTGATAAGAACCAAGACAGACTAGTCTTCTAGAAAGGAAAGCATCTCATAAGCAAATTACTGCTATGATAGCTGCCCATTTAAGGACAAGCAGACATTTCTTTGACTTGGCAGTTTTGTAGTGTTGAATTAAACTGTAAAATCAGTTTACGAAGACATTAGGAGAGTATCTGGTGCTATCAAATCATCCCTGAACCTTCATTTTCCATTTTGACCTACGATCTTAAAGATAGTGAAAGCTGTCATTTAGGATAGCCTGTATCTTTGTGACAACTGTTGCTTTTGAAGCTGTGCATAAACAAGGAATAGGTGGCAAATATTCAAAGGGATGGCTTGATACTATGGGAGGAGACAGCCAGTGGCAGTCTGCAACCACAGATGAATCACAGCAGAGTGCTTTCAAAATTTACAAGTGAAGAAAGAATAAGTGCTAACTTCAAAAATGTCTCTCAGGCTCTTCAAGAAGGGTCACTGAAAACAATGAATGGAAATCAGTCCAAAAACCTCCCCCAGCAGCCAACTGTGCTATTCCAAAGGGACACTCCTGATTGTTCACATTTTTATCTCATCAGCCCAAAAAGTGACTGAGCTCTTCCTGCCCTTAATCGTTTGCTTCCTAGTTTTTTGTTAGGCCACTGAAGAAATATTGTCTTCATCACAAAAGCCTCTGCATCCGCATTAAATGAAAAACTTACAGACATTTCTGTAGTCTTTGATTTAATTTCCGAGTATCCTGGTGTTCTCAACAGAAAAGCACAGACGACCATTAGACAAGTTTACATATCTTCCCTGGACAAAATGAAAGATTACATTTATGACCATAAAATAGGGATAGGCAGCCTTCTACTCTCTTCTCTCTTTCAGATAATTCAGCTTAAACCTGGCTCTCCACCACAAATCCTTCAACAGCCACCTACGTGCAGGTAAGAGAAGTGTCCCCAAGTTTCAGCTGGAAGTAGTTTTCCTTGTCAAATGCTGGTTACAAAATAGTTAGTGACATACCTGAAATATTCTAACTGAATTACACTTGAATTATCCACTGCTAACAAGTAGTCATCAACAACAACAAAGTCTAATGATAATTCATGATGACAACACTTGCTTTCCAATAACTCAAGCTGAAAACATTCTGGTAGTTGACTGCCAGAGTGCAGGATGGGAGGTTGTTAGCCTCATTTGTATTCAAAGGCAGGCAAATCACTAAAACTCATTTACATCCTTCCATCTTTCTTAGTGCATGTCAACAGCAGGTGGTCTATCAATACTACCTTTGAAATAAGTAGGTGGTTTAAATTGCCTTCAAATTTCAGTAAAAACCCAGAATTATAGAATAGACCTTGAGTCTTAACTTTCCTGTTTTCTGTGTGGGGGCTGTAATAGAACATGAATAAGTATGGCACTTACTTTGTTGGTATTTTAATCTACATTAAAAAATAAGTTTTACACATAAACCTAGGCACCTTAATCTTGAACATTAGCAAAGACAGTCGCAGACACAACCGTGTCAGTGAGGCGAGTTACAGAAGTTTGTTTGCAAAGGTTTGAGTAAAATCCGCAGCAGATTATGACAGATTTCTACAGACCATTTTTTTTAAAAGCACACATTTTTAGGATAAGCAGATGAAGACTGACTCTTGAATCTTTCAATGCATGTGTTTAAGTTTCCCTGCTGCTAGCCCACTGGAAACTACTACTCTGAATAGATTACGTTCACTACACGCTTCTAGGGACATATGTCTTCTATTTTATTTTGTGGCACTGTGACTATTCCTAACTGCCAGTTTAAAAACACAAATGTCTGTTGTCAATCAGGACCAATTTCTGACGAAGTGAGAAGAAACACTGCCTGAGACAGGAATCAAGGACATCTTCATGCCCAAAAGAGTACACAGCCAGCAGTAAGCAACATCACAAATGTGTTTATACAAAACCAGAATAGATTAAAGTAACTAAACCCAGCATTTGGTTGCTTTTCCTTTGTGATGTTTGCTTTCACATTTTGACAACTCCCTCAGAATTTCTGTGAAATTCAGTGTCCATCAAAATTAATACTTTCATGTCTGGCTTCAAGCTTCTATAAAGAATGGTGCCTTCTGAAAGCAAACACAGAGGTCAGTAATAACTCCCCACACTCTGCATCTTATGCTAAATTAGCTCCCTCATTTTGGAGGGTGTGTGGAGAAAGCATAATATGCTGTCCCAGTACCCCTGAAAGATGAAGCTGGGGTCAGTCCCCACAAATCCATTACAAACTGAGAGGGTTTGTTCACTACCCTGTCTGGCCCCAGTTAACCATTAGTAAAAACTGACACGTGTGATTTGCATTTAAAGATTTGAGTAAGGTTTAGTTGCTAATAAATGCACATATTTGTTTATATAAAGTGGATTTTTCTATGTGAAAAGAGGTCAGAATGCTGAAGGTGCCCCTTGTGCTACTAAGCATAAGGGAGCATGTACTCCAGAACGAGTTAAAGATTGTTTAAAGACCAGGACAGTCATTAAGCTGTATTTACTGTCTAGACAGGAATAGCTCCACCTAACCATTCCCAAAGGTTGTTAGCATTTCTAAAAATTAAGCAGCAGCAGGAAAAGGTTAAGATCAACTTACTAATTAAGTTACACTCACAGAAATCTGGAGAGTGGAAGGGAATGTAAATTTGAATGGCATCCCCCAGTCTGAATATCAATCCTCAAATATGGATCTTCCTCCACGAAGGGAAACCTTAGGAATGAACGTCTGTGTGCAAGCTTGATGCCTAGTCACAGGGCTGCACAAAAACTCCACTAGCTTGAGACAGATAAAAGAAATCCCTTGGAGTTTATCTAAATTACTGGTAAACACAAGCACCGTTTTCATTTTATTTCTGTACTGTAAATCAGTGGTCTGCTGGTAAGTACATTCTCTGGTCTTTTTTAGCTTTGTGGGTTAAAAGGTGAATTCAAGATAATTGTCAATCAATGAGGCCAGTTCCATGCCTAAGTTATGATGTTAATTGTATGATAAAAAGAGAGATTTAGGTCACTTCCACGGTGCTTAGCACATTGCCAAGGGCACTTGACAGGAAAACAGAACTCCTCCATCGAGCTCCACTGGCAGCAACCAAGATAAAAGAGATCCCTCTGGTGACAAGCATTACTCAGAAATTCCTTAGCAAGACGTGAGACACGATTGTCTAGAGATCCCCAAGACTCCCAGGACAGAAGCTGTTCTGTACATGGAAACCTCGAGTAAAGCTAAAAAAGGTCTCTGGTTTCCACTGCCACACCGTACTCCTATGTATGATGTGCAATATTGTTTGTGCTTGTTTATATACTGGAGATGAGAAGAGTCTGTTGATGCAATAATAAATAAATACTAAACCAAGGAATAACTGCATGAGCAAAGAATGGGTGGCATGCAGAGCCACTGCCATCCACACCTCTGGAAACAGTACAGATGAATGTAAATCAAACTGTTTAGAACCACTTAAAATCCTGTTTAAATCAAAGTTCCATTATTTAAATTGTTGGAAAGAAACCTATATTTAGAGAATCGATTTATCCTTACTTAGATATGCATTTTTATTATTAAAGGATAACTCAGTGATTGATAATCAAACATCTTGATAAACATAGATTTTAAACTCAATTTGCAAGTCACTGCCAATTTGTAGATATATCTACCTCAATGATATTTCAATTGAGATTTTTACATTATTTCTCTTTTGTTGTACTACAAGGGATAAATAAGTATTTAAATAAATATAATCTTACTTATGCAGGACCTTTTTGGGGGGAAAAAACAGACCAGAATTCAACTAAACATGCACCTCTTCAAATCTTGTGGATTATTGCTGTTTAAATTAAGTTATCCAACTCGTTTACATTACAAATGGACATATTAAAAAAGCACAACATTTCCTGGAACAAAAACCCAAATTGTTTTGGTTTGGTGATCAGGTCATCATGCAAAGTTTTAAAACCTGTTTAATCTCATCCGCTTGCATCTAAAAATTTTTCTGCTTTCACTATTTCCTAGATAACTTTAACTTTTAACAAACTTGGCACAGAAGTGGAATAAACAGAATAAATGGGAATTAAAAATAAATCTCAAAGTAGTTATATGCCTGCAGAAGACAGCACTCACGACTTAAAGTTAGTTTAGCACCTCTCAGACTTATCTTCTCAGCAAATCGATGCTTTCACCATTCCTCTTTCTTAGAGAGGGAAGAAGCAAACTGGTAGTCAACGAACATTGCTTATAAAATGCAAGCTGAGAAGTGCCTGTAGTGGAAGCACAGTACCTGGAAGCGGCACATCGTGCCTGCCCAGCCCTCCCTGGCCTCCCCCTGCCCGTCTTCTTCCTTCCTGGGCACTGGGGAATTAATAAACCCAGCTCTGACTCCTGACATCACTACTGCTAAGCATACACTAATGAATTTTATCCACCACCTCACCCCCACCTTCCACCTACTTCCCTGTGGGCAGAAGTTGATAATAAACTCTGTATATGGCACTGGCACTCTTAATGGGGAGAAATAATAAACTCTGCAATTCCACCTCTTCTCTGCCCATTTCTCTCAGAGGGTAGATTAATGGTGAGGCCTACATTTTCTCTCCACCTCCCTCAGACAAAAGGTTAATAAACCACTCAGCATTTGCTTTTTGTGGAAATTATATGTGTGGATTAATTAGCATTTCCTAGGTAACACATTAATAGCATCGTGAGTTCTCAATACCAGGTTGTTCCAGAGACCTATTATAAAATTGTAACCCAAAGGCAGTTGAAGATTCATTCATTTTAGGATCAAAGAAATAATTCTGGTTACGACCACAGCTGTAACTTGGCCTAGAACTGAGCACAGACAGAGTACTGCATCAGATCAGGAGCATGACCAGGAGCTGAATGACCTAGTTAGAAGCTTTTACTCTCTTCTGAGATCACTGGCAGCAGGCCTTCATGCTGTAAGACAATCTATACTTGATTGAAGTTGGAAGCTATATATCTAACATCAGCATCAGGCTATTCTAGAACAGGATGTTGCAGGGTTTCTTGTACCTTCCCCAAGCAAATTATTGCCAGGAGGGGCAAAGCAGACCCCTTCAGCTTAGAGTTTAGGGTGGCCTCAGGTAAATAAACATTCATCCTGTCAAGCACAGAAGACACCCTCCAAGTTTCCAGCTCCTTACGTGAATGTACCTGCATGGGTGTATTTTTGTGTAAAAGATGGGCGATGGCACCAGCAACAAAACCAGAACCACTCCCAGCATGTTTACCTTTGAAAGTTAAATGCCGGAACAAGTGTTGACTTCCAGATCTCAGGTGGAAGGAGATGTCAGCAAGTAGTCTTAACTGCTAACTCAGAACTAAGTCCCAGAAAAACATATTTCCTACTGCCTAGCAGTGGACAACTCCAGATCAGACCAGCAGCAACTTGAGATTCCCCTTGGGGGTTCCACCAAATTTATAAGGAACACAGTGTCCTTAAGAGTGTGGGACCACATACCTAATGTTAAGCAAGACCATGACTGAATCCCTAATCTCCAAAGCTCCCATGCCAATATTGTAAATGTATAAAGATTACTGCTTCCAGAATTAGCAATAACTTACTGGATAAAAAACTCATTTTGAAAAGAAAAAATGCAGAGATTGGCAATATATACATATGCCAAAGAAAAGGCCAAAACTAAAAATATACTGAATATAGTATTTCAAACGATCTGTACAGTTTTATATGACTCGATTATATTTCCAGGAAGGCATCACATGGTTTCAGAGCAAGGCATCTGCCAAACTAATGAGAGCCCAAGAGTCAAAACAAAAGCACAAATAAGTACTAGAAAATCAAAAATCCCCAAACTGTAAGTAGACTCTGCTGTCTAAAACTGCAGGTGCTTAGGAAGAAATTATTTCTTAACTGTAACATAAACATTTACAAAAGATGACTTTTTCTTCATCTGGTGTTCATCAGAAACTTTTGATCAAGTCTCAAAGCAGCAGCCCACGATTTTTGCATCTTCCAGCACAAAAAAACAAAGGGGGCGTCACTGGGGATGAGAAAAAGAAAACCTTGACGAGCTGGCTCAGAGTAACTGAATACTTCAAATCTAAATTTTAGTCACTTCAACATGTTTGGAAGCAATGCAGGCTGGCAGAGAGCCATCCTCAACCCAACAAGTGTACCTCACCAGCTGGCATGACACAGACAAGAGCCCCCAACACCTCAGGAGGGAACAGTCAGGAACAGATCGGGTGAATTAATGCAGCACTCCAGGTTGCCTGCCTGGGCAAAACTGTTTGTTCTTCGGCTCTGGTTTCAAAACCAGTCAGTATTTAAACTGCTTGTTCTTCAACTCAGATTTCAAAATCGGTGTTTATGTTTTATTGTTTTACAGTTTGGCAAGATCAAGCACAGTTTGCTTATAAAACACTATACTGCCTTTCTTCAAGGTTGAGGGAGGGTGAGGAAGCACAACATAACACTGAGTAGTTACACACTTGGGCAGCTCTGGGCACACTCAAGTTTTATGCCATAGTATACACTGGCAGCTGTTGAAGTTACTATGTAAACCAAGACAAATAAAACTCTGCAGCCAACATCAAAGCAAACCTTGTATGAATTTGCAAAACCAGGACAGGCCTACTGAAATGCCACATTTCTGCTGCACTGGGAAGAGCAGGACTGGGGGGACACAAGTATGCAGCAGAAGCTGAGGCAATTTACTTACTGTAAATCATATTCTTTTAAAATAAAAAAAAAAAAAAGTGTTTTTCTTGGATCCACACTGAAGCTTCTGCTCAGAGGAGGCTGAACGTACCAAGCAACGAGTTAGGATTTGGAACAAGTGAGAGCAAAGTTTCAGAACTGTCCTTTGCTGGAAACGCAGCAGGTTTCAAAGCCCCTGCATTTTGTGCAAGAGCACACAGGTTGCTATGGGTGGCCAGGGAGGGTCTGGAGGCAGAGAGGCTCAGCACGTGAAGCCTGGAGCTCCTCTGAGGCAAAATATCTATTACAACATTACAGAAAGGGCTCAGAATCTATGAACTTCTGTTACGTGGGGTACAAAATCAATCCAACAGAGGGCAAAGAGGTGATTTATATGTAAGTAGCTATAGGAGGTAGTAACTGTCTTCATAAACAAAGCAATCGAAGGCAGAGGCAAGCAGAACACAGGATAAAGCCACAAGGGGCTGTGCACAGTTAAAAGTGGCACGCTTTAAAAGCAATGAGGAACACTTGCTGTCCTTTGAACACAAAAAGCAGCTCCTTCTGACCAGCTCTGAAATTCAAAGTTCACTCAGGTTACATGCTGTGACATATGCATGTTTAATATGAATCCCTGAAATGTACAGGACAAATAATCCAAACAGTCAGCTTTATCCAGGATTTGAGGTTACTTCTCAGGGAGCAAGTATTACAGACTCTCAGAGCTTTTTTCGTTAAATTATCAGATTAAGGATCTTTTAGTGGAATGACAGATCCAAAATAACAAAGAACATCAGAAATACTCCTCCTTAGTTATTTACAATAAGAAATATTTTGGTAAGGTTCATAGCTATAGCTAAGTAATTCAAACACGATTAGTATTTCAAGAGGTACCAATCAGTGGTTCATAAATACTTTCTGATACATTCTACTGTTACTTGTTTTTAAAAATGCATGCATGGGCATTCCAGTTATTCCTAAAATAGAGAAACATATGAATGAGAAAAGTATTGTTATTCTACGTTAATTTCCAAAAGAAATGCGAATTTAGACAGAGGCTATTGATCTTAAGAGAGAACAGTACTTTTAGAAAGCTTAGTCACAAGTTTTATTTAATACTTTATTCTTTTCTCAGTAGAAATAGGCTTCTACAAACGGGATTGCCTCAACTCCTGGCTCCAGACCTACAGTGAAAATTCACAAGTGCACGCATGCAGTTGTTTTGCAAAATGTCAGTTTATTTTCTAGCAATTACTACTCACTATTTACAATGACACGTTGCCAGATTACCCATTACAGTTGCTTACTAAAGCACGAACAAGGTATCTCAAGTCTGTCATAGGCATAATCCTGGGGGTGCCTTTTCTGGTCTCTGGACGACACCACACACATCCCAAAACATCAGTGCTACATTACCCTTTCAGTTGCATAAGGTCCCTTCTAGCTAATAGCCCAATTAATCATGAGGATGTACTTGAAAAGGAAGTTGAAATCTTATTTGGATAATGAAGCAGAGATTATAGGATGCCTAATACGAAATTGTGCCATACAAGCACAAATTGAACATGTTCATTATAGTGGTACCATACACTTACTAGAAGTTTTAAAAAAAAAAAAAAAAAGATTTGACAAAATCTTAATTATCCTTTTACAAATTAACAACTTCAGGTAAAAATGGATGTGGAGAGAATAAGGGGTCTGAGGAATCTAATAGGGTCAAACTGTATACTCTTGAGAATCCACACAAATTGTTTTTTTTATTTATCGTTATTAGCTCAAAAAAAATGCTCAAAAACCAGCATCTTCTTTTACACATAGATTGAAGAGGTTGAAAATTAAAGAGGAAAATGTCTTTCTAACTGAAGACAGAACACATTTTAATATTATTTGCCTACAACTGTTGAACCTAAAAATCCATTCTATAGTCTTTCTTCAGAGTTTCATTGTACATTAAATAATATTTGAGTCCAGACATGTGAGGCGCTGAACTCTGGAGAAGTTGGAGAGGGGACATATCCACAAGCTCACCCTGATGATGTTCTCCCACAAAAGATGTTACATCTCCATTACCTCTATCATGAGGGTAAGGACTTCACAAATACAGAGTTAAAAAAAATCTTATATAATTTTGCAATCTACATTTACTTCTATCCAAGTGATAATTCCTTGCTTATTCTTACTGCTACCTTTTTAAAATATTTTAACTATTCACTGGATTCAAAATAGTCAAACCTCATTACCTGGTTTCTCTGAATTTACTTTCAAATACAAAAAAGTATCTGTATTCCAGTTATTTCAGTTACAGCAGTCTGTATTCCAGCATTCCAGTTATTCCATGAAACTGGTAATATAATTCTTAAAATGGGAGAATACGGAGGACACTAATTTTTTTCCTGCTTAGGCAGAGAGCAGTCCTAATCATATAGAAGCCTTGTTTTATTATCATTTTCAACAACACCCACCCCTCATTACTACCACTCACGTAATGGGGTTCACACACCTGAATCAAACTTCCAAAACTGCTACCAGACCAATGAACAATTAATACCTTTTTCACATGCCCAGATGCAAACCTATTGTAACTGGCCACTGACACTGTGCTACTGAATACTGTAAAGACAATAGCTCGACCTTTTCCATGCTGTTATCCAATTCACAAATAAAGAGCATTAAAAGAGATTACAGGAAAGCCTTAAAGTACCCATCATCATTATACCTGTTTAGTTTCTGTTAGCTCTGAACATATAAACAGAGGTAGGAAGTAGTGGAGTCACTAAATGTTTGTCAGTTCCAGGGTTTGTAAGCATTATTTTCAGACTCTCAGGAAAATTAGGTATTTACACAAAGCCATAAAAACAAATATTAGTAAGGGAAAGCTAGCACTGAATTCATGGCTAGTGAAGTCATCATAATTTAACTTGTTCACATTTAATGAGGATCTGGTCTGAAATGTCTCACCTACAAGAATAAAACAACTACCATGATGTTACAATTTTATTATTTTACCTTAATTTAATTTCAGGGCTTTTTTTAGCAAACAAAACCTTACAAAATCAGATCTGTTAAACCACCCAACGAAATGTGCATTGGACTACTTAAATGGGCTCTAATTCTGTGCTCACATATAGTCTCACAGAGGCTGGTAGGCTCTACTTTCATGGATAAGCACATCCTAAAGAGATTACAACATCTTAGGCAAAAGGCTATTGAGTTACAGTGTGGATTAAATTACAGAATTTGGTAAGTGTGTAGTATCATATATCAGCACATCCACCAGTTTAGTTCAGGAGATAAATTACTAAAACTATGCAAGAAACTGAATAGCCTCTTATGACAGTTTGATGCACTATTGATTTTTTTCCATTTTTATTTCCAAAACAAATTTCATTTAATTTTCATTATTTAATTCCCATCAATTCAGGCAATCCACAGACTTTTTTGGCTGTTAAATGTCTTTGTGCAGAACACATTTAAGTAACTGAGTGGAAAATTCTGTCATAACCACGCTTTTTCCTTCTAACTATTAGCAATTATTCTCCCAGCCGACTGATAGAGTTACAACCAACTTAATTTTTATATATGAAGAATGGAGGAAAAAAAAAATTATGGGAACACAGACAGTTATCAGTACTCCAGCATTCTGGATTGCTACTCATCCAAAGCAATAATTACCCCTTGATTCAGCTTAGTAGGAAGTCACCTATTTAATTTTTGCCCTTCTGTTTTAACAAAGGTTTCATAATACAGTATTTGGCTTTTCATTTCAGTTGCTTACACAGGATACTTCAATGCTAAAATAAAATGATCTACATTAGATCAGCCTAAAAGCTCATTATTCATACTTCAGTCAAGAACACCAAAGAAGGTAAATCTTTTAAGAACTCGGTCCTGTTAAATGTTAATAACAAAAATAGTATTTCTAGGATATTTGTAAAGAAAGCCGAACTATAATAAGGAAGAATAACCAATTTAAGTATTTACAAAAAAATGGCTCTTTATGGGAACTGTTTAAACATAACCCAAGAAAGAAACAACCAGATTTAGCCTCTGGGAACTTTTGCTAGACACATTGTTTTACATTTATATTAGATCATAAAACATAATTGATATTTTCAGGAAAACTGTTTAAATTAGATGAAGAAAAGCTGCTTCAGCAGTAACTTCATGCTGGTCAACCACCATGCAATACTGTCACCTACATACATGTTTTGTATTTTGAAAAATCAGAGTATTTAATAGAACCAAAATTGAACTACTAGAAAGAGGGAACCTAGCACAATTAGCACAGTCCAAATTTTTCCTTATCTGTAAGAATATAAACTTCTAAGTGCATTTTAAGACAATCTGGTAAAATGGTGATAATATTTTCTGCCTGCTAAGAGAACATATTGCAAAATATATTTTACTAGTCCCCGTGGCCTGAGGGACTACAGATTGTACAATGATCAGGTCTAATTGTATAATAGCACAGAAGAATTTGGGATCCCAAGATTTCCTTTTACCTGTAATAAACTATTGTTCAATTCATTCAATAATGGAATATTCTACTTAGGTCAATGATGGCAGCTCAGGCAAACAAAAGAAGCCTTTATGCTCCATCTAGATGTTGCAAGGTGCTTACTCAATTTCTTCTGCATCAGGGGCACTGTTCCTTACCTAATATGTATACATTTGCTGAGTGTTATTCAGCCTTTGTTGCTTCTGACCCTCACTTGGCATTTAATTCCCAGTCCACCAGGGTATTCATGCTTGATAGCACTGATGCACACACTGAATGCTTTATTTATTTAATGGTAAAGGGAATGAAGCTATAAACTGTATTAGACAATATCCTGTTTAAAGATGCCAATGGTTGGTGTCACATCATTACTGACCCACGTCTACAGCGGTGAATATGTCATTGGAATTTAGACGACAGTATATAATGATTACAGATCAACACTGCGATAAGGAAAGAGTAAGGTTTCAATTGAAAATCCTACTTCACATTTTTCAGTAATATTGTTACAGTACTGAAAGTGCTATGCATGTTTTTATGTTTTCTGTTTTTCAAAGATGCACATTAATCTTCACTGTTAGTGGCAAAGAAATTTTCTTCTAAATACTGCAGTCCTTAGTAAAAACTGCTGATACTACAATGAAATTTAAGATATAATCCTGTGTAGCTATGCAGAATTGTTTTAAAGCATGGTGTTCTGCACCTAAAGCAGTAGAGAGCTCACTGTAAACAATTCTCATACAATTTGGTAACTAGTGAAGAAAAATACTAACCTTTAGTTAGTTGAACAACTTTTAATTTATAGCAATAGAAGTAACTTCATCTACACTGGTACAGTATGGTCTTTCTCCTAGCTAAGGTAAGGTTTTTCAAAACAGCAAAACTCATTGTTTTTCAAATATTCTCTCAAAAGGTCTGTTATCTAAATCCAATCAAACAGTATTTGACCAAAATATTATTGAAGCAACCAACACAGTTATGACCTACTGAAATCTCCCCATTCAAATATACTGGCTGAAGGGAAATATCACACAAATGCTAATAGGCAACAACAGCAAGAGACATTTTAGAGGAACTTAAATTATTCTGGAAGCTTGGGACCTAAGATCCATAACAGCCTATATCATCCGTTGTTTTTAATTATGTCTTTTAAAAAAGCTCCCCTGCTGTGTTTCTAAAATACTAAATGGCCTCCACAGCTACATGGCATAACTCATTCTAATTCATGATTACAAGATAGTATTTTCAGACTATTCCCTCTTTCCCAGCAACTACTTAAATGGGGGGGAAAAAAAAAAAAAAATCATTTTGTCTTAATTCCTATTTAAGCCATCCATTTGAGGTGTAAAATTTGAAATGCAATAAATGCCAAGTCACAGTACATAACATTTACTTTATGTTTCTGCAGGATGCCTATGTAAAATAAATTTTTTAAAGTTAAGCATGCTGATCTTAGTATTTGGTTTTATGAAAAAAATCCAACTGTGGAGTTTTACTTTTAAGCAGGATAGCGTGCACTGAATAAGATTTAGTTCGAGCTTTTATTCTTCTGTGCAGGATACAGAATTTTAAGATTACAACCACATATGTTAAAAGTAAAATGTTCTGCTCAATACAGTAGATATCGCATTTCCTAACTGCACTTCGACCTACAAAAGCTAAAAGTGTATTTATCCTGTAAACTGTGACTTTAACTATTACTTCTAAGAAAGTTATGCCTTTAAGGTTCAAACAAAACACACTGGAAGACACACTTAAAGGAGAAGATTCAACCACTTTGTATGATCTGTCCTCTGCAGGATTACTCCCATAAACACCAATGGCCTTTTTCTTTCTTTACTCTCTTCTTATTCTTAAAATACTACCAATTCTTTTAAAAGAATACTGCCATTAAGAATTGTATCATTTGCATAGGAGAATTACCATTGTTATCTCTCCGAGAAAAGAAGAGCAAGGTAGTGGAAAGGGAATAACTGAACGCTTGGGGTCATAAGGACTAAGCCTTAAACAAAGGCAGAATACAGAGTATTCATGAATTTGCAACTAGTCAAAATGTGCCAAGGACTGTGTTTCCTCTCTGTAAGCTCTTTTGTGCTGCATGTAAGCAAAAGTCAAGCTAACCCCAAAAGAAGCAGTATCTGATTTTCTGGACAGTTTCTCTGATAGGATGTAGCTTGGGCTTTGTTTATCTGGAATAATGCTTGACAGCTGCATCCCCCAAGCACATGCTCTGATACAACGTCCCAAGATGGGTGAAGCATGTATAACAAAATGAAACTTAAAGCAAGACAGCCGAGTCAGACTAAATCCCTGTTTCATGAGTTCTTTCTTGACTGAAAGATGTGGGGCCTGTCTCTTGGTAACAACTTACAGAGAAACCACCAGATCTAGGGGGGGAAATATAGTGTCATTCTTTGTCTTCTTTTTAAAAAAAAAAATCCATTGATTTTGAACAGCACATTAGAAAGAAGGCTGACAGAATCAATAGAATTTAAGACGGTCTTGTAATCTGGGTTTAACATCATAGTAACACCTCTAATCAAAGACAGGGAACCCTTTGTGGCATTTTGACATCTACATCTATCATGTGGATACAGCTTTTATTGAGCTGAATTAACAACTTTAGTCAAATAATTAAAATCTAGCTGCCCAAAATGTCTGAGTAAAAGTATTTTAACATTTCATCATTCTTGTAAAAGTGTAATTTTAATCTGTGCATTATGCCATCTCTTTTGTGGGTTTACAATAAAAGTAATCAAGCCGTAGAACAGAAAAAGAAATTGTAAAACAGCAAAAGAAATAATGTTACAGTAGCCTGCCACATGTTGAAATTAGCACCGATTTTACTCCATGGAAATTAAATCCACCTATAAAAACTGATAATACCTCAAAACTATAAGCAAGGGAATACTTACAACATCAAATACAACCTGGGTTCTATTTTTCTCCTTAAATAAAAAGGATCATAAAAATCTCTCATTTCCTCCCAAAAGTGAGAGTAAAAAATATCATGGGTTCTATCCTTCAATTTGTCTTCTCATACCCTGTTGCACTGGGAAAATCCAATTTTCCAACTACAAACTTCAGTTTAAAAAGACCAAGGCTGTCTTTTCAAACGTCAAAATCAAGCATCACCACAAAAAAAAAGGGGGGAGGGGTGTGTCTAAAAAAAAAAGTTCGCCTTTCATCTTTGCTGCTCCTCCCTTGTTTTGGCTAGGTGTTTTGTGGTGTGGATCTTTTTTTTTTTTTTTTTTTCTCCACAGTGCAAGTGGATCACTCATGTTGCATAACTGATCAGGGTTCAGACCACATTTCTGTAGAGGGGCAAACTAAGTTTGAAACAGGTCCAAGGGATGGGGGAGAAGGGTAGGATGCTTTTCTAAGTGGTCACACTGGCTTGTTTTAATCACAAATGAGTCTAATCTCAGTCTTCTATTACTCTTAGTAGTTGAAAAATTTGTTAATTTAATTAATAATAATCGAAATCTAGACAAGGCAACATGTATTGAAAATTCTCCATAATGGAGAGATTTGTTAATTTAATTAATAATAATTGAAATCTAGACAAGGCAACGTGTATTTATAATTCTCCATAATGGAGATTCCTTCATCCTTCCCTTCTGTTATTATTAGTACTGGTGTACAAGACCATTTACACTAACAGATATGACCTTTTCAAAATGAAGAAGTAAGTGTGAGACAGGGGAGAGAAAGGAGATGAAAGATGATGCCGGTGCCACAGTCATTTTATGCTAAAGGCTCTGCTTCTATGTGTAATTTATACTGCTGAAGTCAGAATAATTTGAGAGCTGAGTTTTCAACAGCCTGTATAAATGGTGTGTTTTGTTTCAGGAAATGTTGTCTTCAGTGCTGGTAACGTACATGTAATTATGTCAAAATAAAAATAACGATTTTTAAGAAACTTCAATGCCTTAATTTTAATAATAAACTACATCTCAGTGACTACTTTCTTTTACTGCCTTGATGCCAATTATTTTGAGTTTTACAGATACATATCTTTGTTTCAGCCAGGCTCTTTCCTTACTAACTGCGTTAATAATGTTAATGAGAGAACCGCATTTTCCATACAGATGAAAAACCTTAATTTTTCTTTTTTCACTTCTCTTATGGTTTAAAATGCAGAATAGGTATTTCAAATTATGAGACTTGTAGCAGTAGAGACCCTACAGCAAAACACTTCCAAAGGGCCAAGCACTGTCCCCAGATGCACAGCATGGCTTCCTTTTATTTCAGTGGGAGTCTTAAACAGGCAAAGAAGACAAAAAATAGTAAGTACCTGGGGAAGAGATTAAGTTTAAGTAATGAGAAAAAAAAATATACCTAATCTTAAATACTTCTACTCATTGTGGGAAGGTGCTGACACACTTCTCACCTCTGCAAAGTGAAGAGTAATGAGACAACTTAATTCTTGCATATTTCGAAAATGCTAGCTATGCCTAGAGACTGCAGTTAAAAATTCTGGCAAGAAATTTTCATTCCTGTGACTCAGATACATGTCCCAACAAGCACCTAGGCTGATATATCTGAGATAACTCACAGATCAAGTTTCTAGGTTAAATTAATACATCCCTTTACTACTCACTTTAGGCTGAGTAAGGTGAACTGAATTTCATTTTCAAAATCTGGAAAGTGCTGTTTTAATTGGCAAAGAAATAGGGAAGGATGGTGGGAGGCAGAGGCTACCAGCTGAACACATCTGCAGCCTCAACTACAAACCTTTCTAGAAATTCACAATCCTACTAGATGAAGAAGTTAAAAAAAAAAATAAATACAAGAACATGTGCTAAAGAATGCTCTCTTATCCGGGCTGGCCACTAAACCAACATTAACCTGAATTCCTTGATGTTTCTGGGAGATTTAGAATTGCCTCAAAGGGAAACACTGCAAAAGAAAGGGATTAACAAAAAGTGAGTTCTAAAAACTTCTTAAAAAAAAAAAAAATTGAAGACAAACCAGAAATAGAGAACAACAGCTGAAGGGGAAATTAGAAAGAAAATGAAACTCCTGCAGACGATAAGAAATTGAGAGGGTTCAGATCTCTCATGAGATTATTAGAGCTAACAAGCCAATTCAGAGAGGTGCAAGATACACGTTACCATTTCTAACCCAGTATAGCATCAACAAATCTCACTAGCTACGATGCAGAAAATAAATATCACAGGAAAAAATTTTAACTGTAATACTAATTCTGTTTTTACACTTTGTTTAAAAGTACACTGTGTTCATATGGTTAAATGTTTTTGTTTGGGTTTTTTATGCACCAACCCCACTCAAGCACATCACCAGAGAAACCTGGAGTACGTGACTACAGGATTTTTTTCCCCTCAGACACGACACAAATATTCTCAACCTCACAAAAAAATAGCTAGAAAATCTATACAGTATCTGTTTTTCACTATTTCAGTGTTCCATGTGAGAAACTGCGTATTACTCATTACAAATGTCTCTCATGCAGTTATTTAGACTGAGAGCTTGCAGCTTTTCCTGTATAAAAAGTATTTTCTTTCTCCCACCCTGCAGGAAAATCTTGCCTTGCTGCTATCTGCCTCTAGCCAAATGGACACCTTGCTGCATGTGGGGCACCAGCCAGGTGAGCATCTTCCTCCTGCCTGCTGCTCCCACCACCACTCACTCCCAGGCTGAGGCTAGCAACCTAGCAGGAAATGCATCCCACTCCTGCCAGTTCTATGTCCTGGGTGCTCCCTGCAATTGTTAGGTAGATAAAACTTTTTTTTAAATTGAGAACTGCAAAAGGGTCCCATTCTTGATTACAAAATTGGGAAGAGTTAAAAAAGAAATGTAGAATATGAAAACAAAATTGCAGAGCTTGCTTCCCAAGGAAACCCCTCCCAGCTCTTGCACTGTTCACTTGGCAGGTTTTCGAGCTCCTCCTCTACCCATAGCTAACTTGCTTCAGAGAGTTACTCGCAGCTACATTTCCTCTGTTCCTTTGTTAAAGATGGAGTCCCCCCAGGGCTGCTCACAGCACTTGCTCAGGGCTACCTTCCTTCCATCAAAGCGGAATATCTTAGTCTCCTATCAGGCATCTCTGCCTTTCACGATTTCCAGCACTAGTTATATCAAATATGGCTGTGGAAATTTGTATTTTTCCCTCCTTCTTTCTGGAGTAAAAAATTATTTTTTAAAAATGCAATTAAGTAGGACACCACTCTCCTTGCACCAGGGAATCAGGTTTTGTTCAAATGAGATTCAAGATTTACTATAATGTGCAATCCCAGATTAGAAATCTTATATATTTAGAAGTATTCAGGACATGCATAGTTTACTTATTACCTAATGCCTCTTTTTAATGTTTTATGGATGTCACATGCAACGTATGTATAATATATGGCTAGCATCTAGAATGCCTTTTCCAGATTATTGTCCATTACTGTTTTGTATCAGTTTGGGAGTCTTGTCACTACAAAATGCAGTTCCCTCCAGCTGAACCTTAAGCAAAAATACAAAACATAACAAATCCGTATTTCTGGTACTGTTGTAACATCCAATTTCTTTGTTCTGATTCAGATCCATTAAGCTGCAATAACAGAAAATACACCATGTTAAGAGGTGAAAGAATACAGTCCATGTTTCTTAAAATAACAGCAAGATTTTATTTTTGAATTGTTCTAAATATTGCCTAAATATCCCAAAGGAATCTATTGCCTTTTGCATGAACCTAGCCTCTTCTGCATGGTACAGAGCAACCTGTACATAAAAACTGTCAAGCCTTGACGCTAACAGCTTGCCATATGAATAATCATATCGTAAGAAGAAACTTTAGAATAGTGGCAACTATACTTAGAAACAGATCTGAACTGCACAACAGTGTGTTTAAGAACTTTTTAGTTGTTGACATAACAAAGATTACACGTAGACCATAGGAAATACCAGTATGATGAAAACAATGGAAAAGTTTATTTGTACAGCTCAATCTCTATGTCCCTACACATACATATATTCTTCAAAATAGTGTGTGAATATAGTCTTAATGGTATAAAACTGATCCAAAAGAAGCACGCATTGTAGTAAAAAAAAAAAGGAAAAACAAAACTACCCTTTAAATAATCATTATACTGTAGTTGTAAGACATATGCAGTAAAGACAAATACTGAAGTCAATAGTAAATTTTAATTACAGGATATAAAAATTGAATTTGCTTAATATGATACACTGAAATTGTATCTGAACTTTTTCATCATTTTAAGAATTACTGTTTAACATCTGATGCCATAAACATTACTCTTAAAATAATTTTTTTCCAAGATAAAATATTTCACTATTAACATTTCCCATTTGTTTCATTTAGAGACAATATTTTCTATTTTGAGTTTTGGAAAGGGGTGAAAAAATCACGTTTTTGTGAAAACGTCCAGTTTCCTCTGAATTCAGTTTGTTTCTATAATATGAATCCCTGCTGAGCTCATAAATCTCACAGTCAAACTTATGAAACAGCTACAACAAATATCGGGAAGACAAGAAATGGCTGATCTGACTTTCTGCTCAGGCTATTGCAAGATGAACAGATCAGTTTCCCAGATGTCTATTCATGCCTGGACTAGGGAAGCCATTATAATGAAAATCAGAGTTAAAAGGTCTGGGGCCTTACCTGGCCTGGAGGTATTCTCTGAAAATCCTGTTTTTTCTGGTCTAGGAGTCACCTAAGAAGTGACCCCTTGAACAAGGTAAATGAGTTCTTCAGAGGGTTGAAATAAATTCCTAGGTACGAGATGCTATTTGGTCTCTGCTATTTACCCATTTCCCTCAGGTTAACACACTTCAGCAGAAACAAGAGCTGGAAAACACCACTGTCATAGTCTCACATAACTATGTTTTAGGCACCTAAAATGAAGATACAATGTCTAATGGTATCCATAAACATACTTTTCATAACACCTAAAAAACCTACAGCATGCACATACAATGAAGCATTTGACTCCATCTCTATACGCATCAACAATTTTAAAAATTCTTGGCTCTTGGGACAGAAAAATGAAGCTTTCTAGAAACTAGGACATTGATGGCAGATTGAGGAAATAGTTTCAAAGTTGATCCATCATAAAACTGCATTGCCACCGCAAGCGGTAGCCTTGTGTTCTCCTTCATTGTCCCCATCAACGCCCAGCCCCCTTGTGCCATCCCCAGGCTGGGAAATGATCCAAGCCAGCACTGTGATCGGGGTCGAGCTCCGGTTCCTGACAGCACGAGGTAGCCATGCCCACTGGGGAGAGGGGGAACCAGCAGTTGGGGCTAGGGCGGAGGAGGAGCAGCACACCCCACTCAGCAGCACGGCAGACTACTGCCAGGACTGAATTCATCGAGAAACTAGGATACCCGTTTTACATCTCCAGAGCCCAACCAGCAAACTGGCCAGTGATGCTGTTGCATTTCAAGTAAGCTCTAGACTTCACAAATTAGCCAGACAATTCTACCTCCAGAATCAGATTAAGATTTAAATTAGAGTTAATTGATTGAAAAAATTCTTTGAGAAGTTAATTGTTCTCTGAGCTTGCTGAATTGCTGCCTACAAACTCAGAGACAGAAGACAATACAGATTAAGCACATGGAGAAAGTTTAAATTAATTTTAGGGAGCTGGACCCAATTATCATGAATATTTATTTTACTTTAGATTGGCACTAACAGAACCATGCATTGCCAATAATTTAGATATGCAAAGAGAAGAGAAAGATCTAATCCATTACATCAAAAGCCACACACTGATTTTTAAGGTAGTCTGATTTGCACAGAGTAACTACATGCTCAGGTTATTCCAGACTCATTCCTTTTACAGCTACAAATTCAGGATAGTTACCCACCTGTAAGATGAAAAAAAATATATTTATAACTATCCTTTTGGTACCTGCTGAGTTTTTAGTCAAAACTGTTCATCTGTGAATGTATGTCTTATGCAAGAGATGCCAGAGGAAATTACTTGACTGTAACTGAATTAATTTATTTTTAAAATAATGTTTCCTTTAGCATCCCTAGTTTGAGAGGAAAGGACCTATGAATGCTCATCAGCGTTCCAGTGTTTACTCCTTCTGTATTTTAGGGCAAGTAACTTGACCATTCCAGGATTTATTCATTTATAAAATGAAGTAATGTTAACACAACAGCACTAGAAGTTAACCGTTCATAAAATGTTCTGCGAACACTGTGCAGTGGAGAGCTGTGTTACACTCTGCTGCACACACTCCCAAGCTTTCAAGCTACCTTTCTTAAATAAAAATTTTCTGACTTTTTTTTTTTTTTCCCCTAAATTAGGAAATTTACCAGAAATTAGGAACAGTTTGCTAATACAAGACCATGTTTTAGCAGGGGGGAAATAAAACTCAATGGATGCACACAGCTGTTCACTTCTACTATTAAAATTACGTTTTCTTCTCCAGAAACTTATGCAGAAAACGAGGAAGCAGGGAAGAGGAATATCCTGGCTAATGGGTGACTGTGGTTCAAGGTAAGACCACACAAGAAGGTTTCTGAGCTCCACGTTTCCGTATCCTTCAGCTAACCTGCCTAGTTCGCTTCACGGGGTCAGGTCCCCAGTACAGCTAACCTGATCCCGCAGCAAGCTGCCTCTGCTGAGCCCAAACACCCCTCCAAGGTTGGCACCAGGACCAGCAGAAGAGTAGCAGGGGATGAACACAGCCAAGGCAAAAATGACAGGAAACAATGATTAATTCAGTGTAATTTGTGCATGACAGAAATGTGATCTAAATTTGATTAGTCTTCCTAATCTAAACAAAGGCAGAGAGGAACTAATCCATTTATGAGGAAGTATTTCTTGGTTAACTGATAATTCTTATCAATTGCTATAATTTGTAAGATTTTTAAAGCACCTAATTTTCCCTGATTGAAATCCAAGTTAGGCACCTAACACATTCAGAAATACACCCATAATTGTCAGCCTTGCCTTGTGTATTAACTAGTGTTACTACCTTGATCAGTTTTACTTCTACTCAAAGTGATAATGAAATGACAATTTCTTTTAGCTGTTGAAACACAACCTCCTTGTTTTCTTGCAGTAAGATTGCAAGCCAAATAGGTTACAGAAGAAATGGAAGACAGAGATATGTGTGGATTTGTTTTCACAGAACCGTATCAGAATTAACCTTGGAAACAACCTGAGATCCTTTAAAATAGGCTTTGGGATGTTTTTTTGAATACTCTTAAGACCACTATTTTTAAACTTATATTGAGAGTACATCGAGAGATGGTAGGAGTCACTTTCAAGGGAGTTAAAAAAATCCTGTTGACTTGCTAGATTCTGCAATTATCAACTAATTATCAATTATATATTAAAATATTTACTAACTCTTCATAACTGGTTTTAAAGAGTGCATCACTAGTAACTAAATGTTCTTCATCAGGATTCCAAACTCTGGTCTGATTTTTTGAATTCAAAGGAAAGGTAATGTCATCCATCAGGGTTTAATTTGGGTTGCTTGGCTTTGGGTTGTTTTTTGTGGTTTGGGGTTTTTTTTCCTTGCTTTTGTTTGTTTGATTTTTTTTTTTTTAATTAACAAGTTATTATATAACAACTCCTGAGTGCTAGTAAATATTAACTTGCAAACTAGATGCAAGAATAAAATGAGCATGAAGGTGCAACTACTAAGAAAATCGTCTTGCGCATACATATATAACTGAGAATCTCAAGTGAACATGAATTTGGACTGTATAGAATGACTGAGAATGAAAACTGTAATTTATGAGAAGTGTGGAAAAATGAAAGGAGAAAGTGTAAAGAAACAGATGCTGTACTTACTGATAGTAAAGGAACATATCTATTCTATAAACGGGCAACTGGATGACATCAACACTTCTGAAGTTTCTTTGGATTCATTGTAATAAATATCTGGCGAAGGGAGGCATAATTTAGCTGTCTGAATTACTGGATTATGAATTAAAAGGCTCCTTTTACCATTCCATACTCAAACCACAGTCATATTAAGCGTAAGACTGTAATATGAATTCTTAAAGGATGAGAAAATATTATCAGTTCTGCAAGTGATTAAGTCTAGCCCAGAAAGAACATGTAAGGCAAATGCTGCGGAAAGCCTGCTTTTTTGTATAAATGACAGATCAAAGTGGTATTAGTAAAATTATATAATCCTGTTAAACTGGATCCTAGAAGAGGAGTACTGAAAGGCAATTTAGACTCTACCACTTCCTTAAACCACCACATTCTATTTATGTTAACTTGCAGGTCCTTGCAGAACTCTTACTGGCATGTAAGTACTTTCTGCTGAAATTGCAAGACAAGACAATCAGGTTTGTTATCAAAACCCTCCAACATAACTAACACATGCACACATTTTTCTTGGGCTGAGGAATAGCAGTCTTCTGCTTTTCACACTGAAAATTTTATAAAGACAGAAAAATTTTCTCAAATTTGTCTCCTGTTCTTCACTGAAAACACACACACACACCCCCATCCATACACAGATGGATGGAGACTTCTTACATGTTCTGCACACTGTACTGTCACCACAGGACCACCTGCAATCCTGCACTGTCCAGATAGGTGTTCTCAGAAACACCTGGGTAAGCTGTTTGCCCAAGGACTATGTACTGGAGATAAGAGGTAATTAGCAAATGGAACTATTCCTAGCACTCCTCCTTCAACATTAAGTGCAGAGCTGCAGCAGCAAGCTGGCACCTGGTAGAGGGAAATGCTAGATGTGATCATTTCAATTTACACATTCAGCACTATATCCCATATGCTTGTCAATGTGAAAGTGTCAGTGATAACAGAGATACCCTAAGAAAATGCTCTGTTGAAATGCTGACATGAAGTTTTTATGTATGAAACAGACCCTCTCCTCTGGACCATCTGTAACTTCTTCCTTTTCTCATGGGGTATGTGTTGGCCATAAAATCTTTTCATTAAAAAAAAAATTTAAATTAAGATTGACTTTAAAGAGAAAATTATAAGCCCTTAAACATCCATAAACCGAGTTTATATATCCAAGTATCATTCATATAAACACACTACTTGCTCAGCAAGAAGAAAAATCTGCTGAGCAGGAGAAGTTCGCTGCAATTAGATATAGCAAAATTTGTAACTGTGCTGCGAAATTAATGAAAAGTATCTGATACTATGACCTGTATCACTATATAAAGTGAACCAAAGCAGCAAAATATGACTGGTTTTGTCTCCTGACTCTGTGGTATATTTTTCTGTGCCTGTGTCCTGTGCACATCTTGAACTCACAGGTGTTTTTCCAAAACATTTTCCGATGATTTCATAACCAGAAATTCTTTACATACAACAAAAGTAGGAAGCCTACTTTTGTGTGAGAAGCGAAGAGTCTGCTGAATTAGCTGACCAACTAAGGCTAAGGAAGACAATGCAAAGAAGCTGAATGATTTCCTCTGTGCAGCTGAGGTTTGCAAGGTGGCACAGATCATCAGAAAAAAGATGATGGAAAGGATGGAGGGAAAGAAACAGGATGACAGAGTTCACAAAGCACCAGTGTTACTCAGTATATTCCTTAAAAATATCTGGAAATGGGGTGAGGAGAGATGGAGAAATCTGATCCATGATAATGTCTTTAAAACAGTCTACAGAAGACAAGGAGATTCAGGACCATAGTAATGCACTCTAAAAACTAAAGATAAAACTTAGGAATTAAAAAAGTAATTAGTTAAGCAGTGAGTTGGGATATATCTACTGGGACTCAAGAAATGTCTGCTCTAAGCAGGCTACTTTGTGCATTTTGGTATTTTGGCACTTTTCTCCAAAGCTTCCAATAATGACTACTACTAAAAGAAAAAAACCTGAACTAGAAAGAGCAAGATACAGTGAGGCAATTTACAATTCCTGCAAAACTGCATGCAGTCTTAAAATCCCTAAAGCACCTTTGAAAGGACTAGCTTATCTGGGAAATGAGACCTTCGGAAAAAATCTTGTTTCTCTCCTCAGGACAAAAATCAGATGCAACTCTGACATCTACCCAACCACACCCTTGTAACACCACAAAGAGAGCCCATATTTGCACTTTTAAACACTTGCAGAAAATGTGGGATACCTTTCACCATCTTCCTATCTAAATCAAGGAGATTCAGGCTCTAGATACTCTGACTTCAGTCCCAAAAAGTAGCATTAATCACGTTAAAGAGTCAAACTGGTACTAGATTATAACAAAGAATGACACATTTCAGACCTGTTTTACCTCCTGAAAATAAAATGCCTGTTCATCTGGCACAGTGGTTTTCCAAGCTCCTGTGGATGCACGTATCTCACTATTTTTTGAATCTACTTACTCTGACATGACCTAGAGGTCTCCCACCTCCAATGCCCGGGTGACATGGTTCAGGCAGGTAACTTTGGGAAACATCTTCCTAAAAGAAAGACTGTCTCCTGCCAGTCCTGCTCCCTGTATCAGTTCACCACAGGGCCACCACATGGGTGCCAGAGCCAGCACAAGGGAGTTGATAGGGTGACAGAGTAGTAGGACTCAACACTCTCCACCACCAAGAGATGAAAATGTTGTAGCCCAGCGTTACCTGGCTCACCCCACTGACGTGTGTGTACCCAGAAGTGCAGCCGAGCCCAACCTCTGTGACGTGGGCTCCCAGAGCAGGCGCAGATGTACTCCTGCCCAGGTGCATGGAGGGCACCTGCAGCCTTGCCCTTGACAGTCTTCCAAAGGCACACTGCCTACTGCAAACATCTTCTGATAATTAAATCTTAATACTTTCACTTTGGAAAGCAAACACCTGACTCAGAGAAGCTGTGCACATCTCCACATGCTCCAGAGACTTTCCTAAATAATTTGTCAGCAGTGCTAATTGAAAGTGTGTAGTGTTAATATGTTAACAGCAGACATGATCAAAAATACTATTTTCCACCAAAAAATGGAATTTGTCAAGGGGAAGAGATGCATGTGGATCTATTACTGTGTAAATTTATTAATTTATTTTAATATTTATTTGGGATCTAATTTAGAAATTACCGTTACACACTCTAACCGGATGCTTCATAGGTGGTTATTTTCTCCCTCCCTTTAAACAGCATCAAAGCCTTACATTGACCTCATTAGAGGTAGTTCAAGTTCTGATCTCCTAAACACAACACACAGAGAAAACAACTGCAGTGCTTCTCTTAAAAGTCTCTGACTATAAGATCTAAGTGTATATTCAAATGACACAGGTAAATGTAACAGCTCTAAAAACAGACTTATCAGTTTAGGTTGTAGACATGCTTGTGTTGTCTATTCTATTGAGACAGCAGAATAAGCATTCTTGTAACCTTCAGTACTCTGGTTGAGGAAACTGAAAAAGGTGAGTGTGAAAAACCCAGAGGGAAAAAAAAAAAAGCATTCTAAATCTAGGGATGTTAGTCTACCATCATTGAAAGGAGACACCTACCTATGCTGCAAATCTAATTTAGAAGTCATGATTTCATAAATGCTCAAAGAATAAACCTGAAATTTTGGCTGAGCATGTACGTACACACTGTTAAAAATAAATAAATAAATAGATAAATAAATAAAAAAGCCCCCCCAATTCTAGGTTCGAACTATGCATGTAATTTGTTCAAAAATTAATTCCCAATAAAGGGTATACATTTGTGTGGGTAATACAAATGGAAATTGATTCCAGAGTCTTCCAATTCCAGTTGATTCCAGGTATTCCAATACCTCTTCACCTCTAGTTCCCCCAGGTTATCTTATGGATGTAGCATAACTGAGAATTATTTTCATGGAATATCAATTTTAGATAAATGGGATATTGGAGATGAAGGTTGTATGTCTAAAATTGCTTTCATGTCTAAAACATGAAATAACATGCAGTAAACATAGCGTGTTTTGCCTATTTAAATGGTTAACTGGCATAAATATATATTTAAAAAGAAATATTTTCAAGAAATAAATTTTTAGTTAACAAGCTTCTAGGAAAAGTCACCTCATGAAGATCAAACTAAGGTGCCATAAAAATATGAATTGCCTTTTTATTGATAGATCTATTGTTAATACTCATGAGAAGCACTTGCTTGTGAGCAGTTAACTAATGCCACATTATCAAGATATAAACATGTTGCATAAAAATTCTCAAAATCTTCAGTAATGAGCTTTCCTCATGTTATTTCTTCATAGTGTCATTGGAAAGAATTCATTGGGCTTTATCAGACAAGAGTTCACATTTTCTATCATTCTATTTTAACCTGCCTAATCAGTTGAACAAAAGTACTTTATGTAAAATGATTCCTTTAGTTGCCTTAGCTACAAATCCCTGCAGTATTGTATAATTGAAATCTACTCACGTAAGTTAGGAATAATTAGGACCCCAAATTAAGCCAAACACAAAGTTAATTCAAATAGTCAGCTGCTGTCATTTAAATGGTTACAGAGTTTTATTGTTGCTTAACATCTTTGATCGCTTTTAAATGCTTTGTGTGTGCGTGTGTGTCTTTCCCCCCCCCCCCGTTACAATCTGATCCCTTACTTCAAACGGAAATAGGATCAAGAGAATAAATTTTGGTCAGGTCACAATCATTCATATCTTGACCAAAGATTTTCTTCAGTAAAGTTTTTCCCCATTATTGTCACTAGGTTGTTGGTTTGGTTTTGTTTTCTTTTTTGTTGTTGTTGTTTGTTTGTTTGGGTTTTTTTAATCAGACTAATTAAAAAATGGAATTAAAAAGAATGGAAACAGATAAGGCTTTCTGGTAAATAAAGTTAGAATCATCAAGTCTGTCACAAATGGCATTAACACGATGGCAAATTTTTAATAGCAAATACTCAGAAAGTCTGTCTTCATACTTCAAAAGACCCTTTGTAAAAAGAAGGCAACATAGAAATGCTGTTAAAATGGATCCATAACAAATCCAAGAGCTATAAAATAATGCATCACAGAGGTAAGGTTACATACTATAACTGCAGTTGTTGCCAGGACCGAGTTAGGACTCTGCTGATTTAACAGAGTGAAATTCAAAGTAATTTATAGAGGAAACTAATTGTTATACTGTTATATATAAGACATATAACAAAATAATTGTTTTATTAATAGATTACAGTGCAACTGGTAAAGAAAACACTGGTGGTTAGATGTGTTTCTCAACCTTTTTTTTCTGTCAGCACTTAGTTTACATTGCAGAACAAAACATTGCGTATTATAAATCCTTCTAGACAGTTTACATATGAATGACTTCCAGACTTTTGTATTCTGAGTTTAAAAAAAAATGTATTTGCACAGATGTTTTTTATATATGTGAAGATATATAAGTGTATCTTTACACTAGTATAAAGATATAGAAGATTTAAGGTTTTTTATTACTGAGCAGGATTTGAATTGAAGGCCTAAACCAAACAGTTTATGCATGATATGCTATGCTGATATATTTAATTATTTTTCCAGCTGGTACATTAATACATGAAGTGATGTTTTGTGGACTCTATCCATCTTTACGGGTAATAATCCACATCACAAACCACCCGTTTGCCCTCTAGTACTTTCCATGCTTCACTCTTCACGCATGCCAGCTTCATCTGTTGCAAATTAAATGATGCAAAAGCATAAGCAGCAAACTGTTCATTTTTGTTTACTAAAAGCATATTTATCTTAAGCCACTAAAAAGCATGATCAGTTCTAAGCCACAAACCCACATTTTTCCAATAGACTTTCAATAGTAAATGTTAACAATGGCACAGAATAAATCCCAACTTTATTCTTAAAGTAACATTTTATAATTAAAAAAAAAAGACAAAATATTAAAGGCAATCTGCAAGCTTAAGTTAGAGAAAAGAACTAGGGTAGCTCAATGGGGAGAAATAGGAGAAATTAATGTGAAATACTGTGGAAGGCAGATCAAGGCACACGCACAGTCCAACAGGATCAGTGGTGAACAAGCAAATCTGACTGAAGTTCACTAGGAAGATGGTTAAAACAGAAGTGATATGAAATAGTGCTGAAGTCTTTAAAAAGCAAACATTTCTCATTGTTTTTCCAACTAAAAATGCAGCAGATAGGAGAATCTAGTTTCAGTGTCAACTTCCTCTCAGGGGTCCTAAATGAATTACTGGATTCAAATTTAACAGGAAAATTGCTCAAACAGCACCTTGCATTAATTGTACTTTCTGCTGGAACACAACAAAACTACCTAACTCCTGAGAGAGACATCAAAATCCCTGACAAGGGAACACACAAAAAAGCCAGCTCTCCTTCCATCATCAAGATCCCTCATAAAACTTACCAAGTGCTGTATCCAACAACTGAAAATTATGTGGTCCCCCTGGGCTTCTCACATGTATGTGTTGCTCAGGCAACAGATGAAAAAAAATTCATTTTCCTTCCCAACTAGTCTCCCACACACACATTTTATACTCTTAGAAAACATCAGTGATTATTATACTAGCATAAATCGAGAAGACAAAAACATTCCCAACCACTCGTACTGGTCCAAGTTCAGAAGGAACAACCAGGCCATTGTCCCTACCTCTGCCAACACACTCGCCTATGTTTACACTGGTTGCCTTAACGTCACCGGGACATGGATGAATCATCTCCCTGATTGAAAGAAGGACCCACGAACCAAGCTAACATTCATACAACTCCATTTCTTTACACTTCAAAAGAAAGCCAGGAGACAGAGATTACAGAAACACAAAGAGCTTTAGCACAATTGGGTTTTGAAAGCCAGTGGAGTAGTTCAAGACTCTTTCTGGAAGGGCAGGAATTTGGGATGCCTTCAAGCAAAAGGATTTTTTCAGCTCCCATCTATGGGAAAGAACTGCATATTCAAGTCATCATACGATGTCTTTGGATTTGAGGTATGGCTCATTTACAGAATCACCCATACAAAATTTATCATCTATTAAAAATGCAAAAAACTTAGTATTTCTGAAAAATAGTGAACAATGATTGGAAAAATATCCAACGTTCATGTGTCTCATTTGAAAGGTCAACCCAAACAAACCATCAATGGATAAACTAGTACTATTTACAAAAGTCAGTAAAGCTGGAGTTGATACAGCTTTGACAGAATGAAATTCTATCAAATTTGAAGTGATTAGAAACAAAAAACCTGAAGTGTGATTCTACAAACACAGGGACATAATAAGTACCATGTAAAACTGAAAGTACAACATCATCATTCAGGAACTTTTACTATATATGTGTGTATTTTATTTCCTTATCTTCCTTTCTTCTAATTTTATACTTGGACAGCGTATAATACAATGAAGTGTTGCTTTAGAGCTATATTATCCAAGTGCAAGTCATCTAATAAGAAAACCAAAAACCAAAAACACAAGGAGCAACTATAAATATTCTTCTAACCAACCAACCAACCAATGTTGAAGAGTAAATATGACACTAACTAACCACTGTAAAAGGCCAGACAATTTTTAAGTGTCTCTCCCATGAAGGTTACTGTATAAATACATACAACTGTATAACAACAAGTTGGGAGCTCCTATACTATTAAGTGCATTTATGACAGGAGTATGGATGGACAAAAAACCAAGAACTTCTCCCTGTGAATGGTTTTATCTCTTCCTCATGTAACACAACCTGGTATGTTATCACAAACACAGAAGCAGGCACATACATGAAACATACAGTAGATCAGTTTGCTTAAGTCCTTTGTCTGTAGTGCTTTCACCCTCCATACACTTGCTGCTATTAAGACATCTGTACAACACGCAATTAGCACAAAATGTATTACTTTTCTGTACCATTTACTCATAGAGGTAGACCACGAACATCAAAGAATCTAAAAGTATAAAGCCCATTATGTGCTTGTAGAACTTGGCAACGAATATTAAATCTAAAATCATTATACTTTGCAATAATTTTTATAATCTTATCATAAGGACACTAAATGTAATAAGAAAGCCAGTGCTGAGGCATTCACTGGTATCAGATGCTTCAGGCAGTTATACTTCCATTCTACACTATGACCTGAAAGTACAATATAAAGACTGACAATGTTGTTAAAGCTATATAAAAAACCTTGTTACTAAGACAAACAGTATTCTTCCACTTGATAGAAAACAGAAATGAAAATAAACACTTTTAAAGTATAACTGTTAATAAAAATAAATTATATCATTTTTCCATATTTAGTAACAGTATACTAATGAAGCCTATTTGTTTTTTAAAAGACATGTATGTCCAAATTCTGCTATTGTGTTCTTGGAAAAGTACCTTACCATAATAAACTAATCTAAAATATACCCAGATTTATATTTAATAAAAGAAGAGCCCCTTAGGCAATGGTGTCAGTGCAGGTTAGCTGAAGGTTAAGTCAATCCCCTCTCATTGCTGTGGTCAGCTGTATAACTCGCCTTGCCCACCGAGACTCACCGAGGTTATAGCAACGTAAGATGGTAAACTGAAGGAATAGCTTAGAGGGCTCTGAAAATATAACATCTGCCCTTAGCATAACCCACTGTGTTGCTACAGTTTTACACATTACAGGGTCCTTTTCTTCTTCTGAATACAGAGCTCAAGAAGATGCAAAATCTCACCTCATGAAGAACGATTTAAGTAACTGAAGACAGCGTATCAAAATAGCAATACTATTATTCATCTCATAGTAATTATACATTTATACTTTCTGCTTTGCTTAGATTATAAGATTCTTACATTAAAATTTCCTAGTAAATTCTCACGTAAATTTTAGTATAGTATTTAAAATGGCTCTTCACGCATTCTTCTACATGTTTCTTCTACATTTTAAAATAGTGGTAGTTTTGCTTTAGTTTCAAAAATGTAATCTTACAGCATAGGATCCTGCAGACCTCACTGCTCAGGGAATATATGAAAGGATATTCACTGCCAGCATGTTGAAGAATCTCTGGCTTTTCCAGGCCGTCTGTCAGTCTCTATTATCTGGAAATACACTTGAAAAGTTTAACAGACATTCTTCTTTAAGAAAAAGTTTGGTGTCACCATTTAGATCAATTTCCTTTTTAGAAGATATGTTGGCCCCACACCTCCCCCAGAAAGAGAGATGTCCCAGATAAGTATACATCAGAACATCCCAGTGAAAATGGCACGCTCTTCCAGGAAAGAAAACAGGACTCAGTGAAGCAGTTGCTTTCTGCAGAAACCAAACTGCTCCCTTCACACGGATATTTTCTTCTGCATAGTTTGTATTTACCAATTAAGAAAAAATATTTGTTAAAAAAAATCACAACACATTACGTATACATGATAAAAATGAAGATAGTATCTGAAGTCTTATTAGAATGACCCTTCAAAGGGTGTGCAATCACTGGCTGGCCTTATTACAGTGGGTGTGCTCATAGATGCTTTGCAACCTCTGTTAAACCAAGTAGTTGCCTACTGTGTGCTTCACAGAGCTCTTGCTGTGATAAATTCCCTGGCTAGAAACTAAATTAGTGCTCCTATTTGCTCTTGCATGACTCTTTAATGGGTTTCACCCCTTGTAGAACTTAAATCCACTAATTAACAAAAGCTGATTTCTTCTCAAGTCCAGGGTACAAGACTTTCTGAATTTTTATCCTGGGCAAAATCCTACTAATACTTCCTAGTAAAACTGTAGGAGAATCAACATGCTTCTAGTTTGCTGAGTACATGTGCCATACTCCTTAGACTCTGAGTGGCATGGCAGGAGGCTGGAGTTCTTCAGCAATACACTAGAATAGCAAATACCTTTGCAGTGGCCCACTGTAGGTTGTCTGTATTTAGGATGTCTTTTTTTTTAATAAATGCACTAATGCTGGATTCACATATAAAACTGTTTCAAATTTAACACTCAGTTCCTTGGCTGGCATAAGCGGAGTTTAGAGAAATTTGTATTTCTCAGCATAATGTTAATTAAAATGTACATTCAGAGCAAGACAGGCTGGATTTTTTTAAAAACATTAATGCCATTTAGGAAAACAGAATTAAATAGATAATGAAAGCATGATGCTTCATCCTTTGGACAATGCATAGATAATAATTTGTAACAAAATGAATTAGAATTGTATTAAACTTTGATTAAAATAAAGTGTAAGCGAAGAAAATTATTTCAGTGCTGCCCAAGCACTTGTGCGTCTCAAGCAGCAGAATAAAAACAAAAGGCATCTAAAGCTAGTCAAAAAGGTGGATTTTTTGTAAGCAAGATAAAGCTTAAAATATCAAAATTTGTACAGTCCAAAACCCAATCTTAATCAGAATGCTTAACTCTGACGTTTTTTTCATATGCATATTAGTGTATCTGTCTTAACTTGCTTGAAGAGAAACCAATAATATGTATAATAAGCTTTTTACCCTGCTTTGCTATGGAAACAAGGCATGTGTGATCTCACTCTGACTTTCTGTACTTTCTCAGATAATTTTTAACTTGTTGGATGATTTCACCTAATTAAT
>NW_020799109.1:14854170-14879959 GCF_003259725.1 Athene cunicularia | reverse complement strand
ACAGGGGACGGGCGTGGGATGGGGACGGGCGTGGGATGGGGACAGCCGCAGGTGGGAGCTCCTGTCTCCCCCAGGCAATCAGCCAGGGTAGGAGGCGAGGCTTCACACAGCCACCTGCACAGCATCAATTCTAATTTCCAAGGTGGATCTTTCACTCTGTCTTTTGTAATAAAACTGCAGTTTTAAAGACATACCTATAGCAGAATATGCTAGAAAAAGGGGCAGAAAAATACATTAAGCTCATGACTCCAGTTTTTCATTCCTTTTTCCTGCCTCTCATCTTTTCCTTATTTAGAGCTGCAATGCTCGGTGCTGATGATAATAACAATGCTTTTCAAGCCACTACACAACAATATTGACCTGTTGTTGGTCTGTGTACCAGCAGCATATCATAACTCAGTGTGGTTTTCCTCTCTAGCTGCTAGAACTTGTCCGTTCCAGGTTCCTTTTACCTGAAGAAACAGACTGCTTCAAAAGCAACCCCACCTGGACTGCGCTAGCAAGGAAAAACAAAGCAAACCCAAGACCTTCTTAACTGAAGATATGACTCCTATTTGGATAGGCGGCATGAAAATAAAATTGCAGCATTCATATAACTGTGCCTGCTTGCTAACTCCCTGGTGAGTTAGAGTTAAGGCACTATGAGAGTAATGAAGTCTTTATCTTGATTGGAAAATGTTTCATTATATGAACAAATGAATCACTTGTCCACACCCAGGATGCTTCCCCCCCCGCACTCTCTTGTCTGTTTAACAGTACGGAAACATTAAAATATAACAGCAGGGAATTCAGCCAGGTTTCATCTCTCCCACCAACTGCAACAACCTGTATATACACATAAGATCTCTATAAAAAAGCCCTAGGTTTCCAGTGAGAGAATTAAAGATTTTCTTATTTCTAGCAAAAGTTAGATGCTCTTATTTTAACCTTTGTTCATGTTCGTACTTCCAGGCATGAAGTGCTACTAAAGCACGTTACACTTGGCATCTCTTATTACTGAAGCAGAAGGCAATGTAATCTTGTGAGAAAGTGTAATAATGTGGTATTCATTTTGCTTCTGTGGCTGGAAGCCAACTCTATATTAATATTCATTTCCAGTATACAGAGCCACAATATTTCATTTATTTTAAGAATTTACAATTAATTTGGTATGATTCTGTTATCTGCTCCCAATTTCCTTCCCTGTTTCTTTTAGCTGAAAAAGCAGCTCTTGTATAGACTTTAAAAAAGTAAATTCACAACTGAAGCATCAAAAGATTGCTACTGGCTACTAAAAGCAAGAAAAAACACGGACAGAACAAAATGAACTTGAAATATTATAGATGACAACGAAAATTAGCTTTCTGCAAATGGTAAAATTTCATCTGTAGTCTCAGTTGACTTTTTCCTTTCCATACTCAGCAGATAAAACACTCTTTGCAGCATGCTGTTTGCTACTATAACCAAACCAGAGAACACTGTTTGCTCTCCTTTGTTTTCAAATGATTTCAACCACCACATAGCATTAAACTGCAAATATGTGAATCTTTGTAAAATGTAATAAATATAGGGATTTGAAACAATTATAATAACAAATAAAATCATTAGTATTTTAAAACTTCAGAAAAAACATAAATTGATGCCTCTACTTCCTACACCTTTGGTTTCCACTAGTGCAACCAATTTTGCAATGTAAGTGCATTTATAATTAACACAAGTTATTACCTAACCAGCCAGTCATAAGATCTGTAATTCCATTCTCCTAATATGCATTTATCTCTTCCTTACCTGTGAAAGAGCCTGAAAAGCATTTTACTTTCCAGCTGCTGGCACTTACTTTCCTATAAAAGTGAGATTATATCCAAGTCCACAGACTCAACAGACACCAAGAGAGCAGTCAGTACAACAGCTATCAAATCAGAAATACCATCAATGATGAAACCATCCAAGATCTGCAGTGTGCCATGGGAAATGCCAGTTTTCTAATATATCCTGGCAATATTTAAGGAGAAAGAAGGGAGGGAAGGGAAAGTGGCCGTGAAAGCTATTTAAGTGAAATGAGACTTCCCCACATTCAGTAACCTTCATGGAGACTCCCAGGACACACTCCCTGATATATGTGTATGTTCACACATACATACAACCAAACTATTTCAGCAAAGCTTGTCTGTCAGTACAACACAAGAATGAGTTGTGTTAGTCTAGAATAAAGGATTATGAAATTACATGGTGAATATGGAAGACCATATACAGCATTTAAATTTTTAATACTGGGTTTTGCCATTTTCCGGTACTAGATCCTCCTTGTTTGTGCAGATCTGGGGAAGAAGACAAGACAGAGCAGCTTTCCTGAACTATCTCTGAAAATTCTTCCTGAAAACAAAGAATTTTGATAGGGTATGGTATGTATCTGCTTTAAATGATGGTGAGATCACGCCACAGATGCACCAAATAAGCCTATGTATTATATACCAATTACTGAATAGTGCAAGAAGGCATGGAGGTGCTCTTTTATTACTCAACGAGACTTCTCTACCTGCAATCTAGTCAATCAAAATTATTACACCCAGAAATAGCCTCAAGTTCTATACAAATATTTGTCATTAAAAATTCATAACCATGTTTTCCTGATCATTCATTTGTGTTTCTCTGTCTATTAAAAGGGCCACAAGAACAGTCGGGGAGACAAACTGACTGGATAAAGTAGAGTTTCTGAAGAAAAACAGATAAAGAACAGATGATACAACTTCTTTTAAAAAGATTGTTCCTTCCTCATCTCTTAAATTAAAGAGCTATTTTAAACACCACATCTGATAGCAGTGAAATATTTTTCCCTTTTTTTAAAAAAGCAAAAATATTTTTAAGTGGATGCTATTTCTGTATGCACTTTGAGTTTTATTTCCTGAAATTTAACTTAGATAGTTCTAATCTTAATGAAGTGTTTGCCACTTTATTTTCAGACAGCCAAATTAGAGACAGGTATTCCATTTGCACTGTTTAGTTGTTTTATATCATATTTAACAGATCTATACACTGCTTCTAAATGGTTGTGCAATAAGAACAGAAAGAAGAAGAAACAGGAAGAGTCCAAAAATAAGGCACCTACCAATCAAGGATATTAACAGTCACTTCAGATGCCTGAATACTGCATTTCAGTTTCAACATACCACACTGTATCAAAACTAAAAACACAAATGTGTTTTTGTATTTCATTTAAAAAAGAGACAATCTGAGTCTCAGAAATTGAAGCTAGAACATGCTACAGATACTTTTAGTTTGACATCCTAAAACTTCAACAGAAATTTCTAACAGAAATTTCCAAGAGAATTTTCTAACAGAAATTAATTGTACGGACCATTCGTCTCATTTGCAAACTCAAGTGAAAAATAAACTAAAGCTTACCTTCAGTACACTGCAGGAAGCTGATAATGAGCAGAAACCAAAAACTTTGCATTCTGCAGCCAGAAGACACCATTATTGATCCCTGTAAGAATTTTCTTTGTATTCCTTAATGAATCCAGTTATAAAAGCCCAGCATCATCGAAACCAGTGGTCTGCATTATTCATCTTCATACCTGGAGAAGCAGAGGATTTGGAAGAAAAGGAGAAAAAAAATCCATCAATAGTTGAACACCAATAATTTGGAATACCAAATTTTACTTGACATGAAGACAAAAATTTTTAATAAAAACTGACAGTACACCTGTACTGTAGCTGGGAATTTGGCAGGTTTGTGGGATGTAATCTCTCAAGGTCAGTGATCATTAAACAGAATGCCAAACAATTATACATGTTCAAGTTGAAAGTATGAATGTTATTGATGTACTTGCTCTAAGACACATGGAAAAAAAAAGACAGCATTTTTTCTGAATATAAGAAACTGGATTTGCAGATGACTAGGCTAAACTTTTCCCACCCCCTAAATACGACACTACTTCCATTTCTCTACCTCAAAGTACAACAATAAAATTAAATCTAGGACACTGCCACATTTCTTAGGGATTTGAAACATGGAGTGGCAGAAAACAACAGAACAACATCACTCAACAGTAAAGCTCTGCAGGTCTCCTCACTGCCACGGCTCTGGCACTCCCTTTGTGCTACACATAGATCACTCTCCTTGGACGAGAAGCATTAACAGCAAGTTTGCCAACCAAATGTTTGGTGAGGAAGTCTGTTCATATGACTCTACAGTTTGCCATATTTCTACCAAATAAACACCTTCAGAGAAAAGGGAATAAACTTAATGGATGAGACTCTCCTGTCCTTAGCTTCTGACGAGATTTGTCTCCAACTAAGAAATATGAACTGAACTGCTCCTGTAAACGATGTAGCAAAGGAAGAATTCTTAAAGCTATCATTTGCATTTGAAAAATATAATGAGAGTGAGAGTGTAGTAGCTGTGATAGACGATTTGACAGCAGAGTGCTCCCTTCTGCTAATGACTTCATTCTCTCACCAGCCAACTGAGTGACTATATACATCCTCTTCCATATCACTGTGTGAAGCTAGATCATGCTTCAGCCCCAACTATTAAGAGTTTGGGAAGCTATAGAAAAATTAACATCCATATAAAACCAAATTCTTTCCAACTACAAAGTTGGCTCTATATATTACACATAGGTGAAAAAACTCCAGAAGAATGACTCTCTCTGAACACTGAGGCAATGATAGATCCAAAGAGCTGTGTCTGGTGCCGCACTGGCTTGGCCTCTCCAACACCAGTGGACAGGACTGCACTGATGTTGTCTCAGATAGCTGAAATTAACATTACTTTAAGAACATGTAATGATAACTATGTAAAAATTTAAGTGGCAGGATGTAAGGGCCACTCATGAGTCTTATGAGTACTGGAGCATGTTGAGGCTTTTAAAAATACATTTGCCCTTTTGGCAAGGAGAACTGGAAGGGGTGAAGAGCACAAAATGCCAAAAAATTTCTATGAACTGTAGATCACTTTCAGAAGTAGAAAATGTAACTCCTTTTATATTAGTCAATGTTAATATTAATCAATGATGTTTGTTCCCTGAGCACACAGACAGCAACAAGACTGACACTTTTTTCTCCAGGACAGAAAGGCAGGAATTAACAGAAAACATTATGGAACAATATCTCTGGCTCTCAATGAACACAATGTGACTATGGCAGAACAGGAGATTATTAAATAGCCAAGTAGGCTTCTTTTCTCCTTTCTAAAGGGAGTGATGCTGCTTCAGTGTAGGCATCCCTCTCACACAACACAAGCGTGCTTGTGATTTCTCACATGAAAATGAAAGAGAACCAACATCTGAAGCAGAGTGAATTTATGTTTATTTATACATAAAAACAAACTCTTTTTCCAATTTCCAACTACAGACAGGTGCTCTTCAATCACAAGTGCTTTTATCTGCACATATTTCAACAGAGCATGCAATAGTGAACAGAGTGCTTCAGCGCAGGACAGCCAGAGCGTGGCTCTCCCTGGCACAGACCCGTGTGCCCAGAGGTAAAAGATGTGCCTTCAATTTAGATGGTGATACACCAGCTGCTACAGGACAACCCAGAGGCAGTTATGAAAAGACAGTCATATTGTATCTCTAGATCTTTCACATTGGGCCGAGAGTGTTTTGCAACTAAAAAGAAAAAAATAATCTAAAAATCCACAAAGGATGCACTGCATTCAGCAGAAATTACAATTGCAAAGGAGCTCCTGCTGAGTAAAGAAGAAAAAATTGCCACCATGATATATCCAAAAAAACCCCTGGAGATAGTTCAGCTAAAAGCTTGGGAAGAGATTGGATTAATTTTTTACCTGTAGCACCCGAAGGAAAAATCATAGAACTATTTCACAGACACTACAGACTAATCAGCATAATTTCAGTAAGCAATCAGGATAATCCGAGAGAATACATGAGGAACAATAATGGCTATAAAAGTGAAATTAAGTCAGCCTTCTGATTGCTCCCAGTCTGTCCAGAAGATTTTGACTTCCTGAGACTCAAGTTTTATTATTATTTCCACAATATATCACTGCACACTCAGATTTTGAGACATCTTCCTTCATCTTCAAGTAGATAGTGACATACCTGTGCTACATCATCCTTAAAATCCTGGCTTCCTTGTGGGCTTTTTTTGAATTGGGCAGGGGGAGGGGAAGGGTTGTGTTAAAATCAAAAACAATAATCAAAGTATCACTTGCAGTACACAAAGTCTCTCTAGGAAATAGGTGCAAAATATATGGCAGAGACCTTTTAAAAAAAAAAAAAAAAAAGAGTAAGCATTTCTGAGTTTGTAATCTGATTTAGTAAACTGACTTATTTTAACTAACTTCTTTAACAAGAATTTAATTAACTTCTTTAACAAGAAACCACAGTTTCTGGAAGTATATTGATGATTTTGGGATATCAAAACCAGCAGAAACTATTCAACTAAGAATAAATGCAACATATTTTAAGGACAAATTTATGCGCTTTGTGCAATATATTGTTCTCTCTAGATTGCTGTAGCCTACAGACATAGAATTTAACTCAGTGTGCTGCTGCAAAAAGAATTCAAAATAAACTAACCAGCCTCTACCAGATTATCAATTACACATGTTTTTCTAAAAAAGCGAGAAAAAATTAAGCAGTGTTTGAAAACTGATGCAATAAGGTTTGGGTTTGCTGCTTTTCTTTCAACTAAAAATTAACAGCTTCACAGCGAACAATTTTTAATGCAACCTATATATTTGAGAACCTCTATGTGGCTCCAAGTAAAAGAACGATGCAGTTCTAAAACAACTATTCATCAGCATAACAAAAGCTAATCCTGAAAGAGATACCCAGACATGAGCTGGAGCCAGAGAGCACTCCAACCAGAGACACTGTTGTCAGCCCTGTCCCTCTGACCATCCATCAGCGATACGGAGACTGTCAGTGGCATCTCACAACAACAACAAATCCCAAACCAAACAAGCAGGACCAGGAAAAGACATATTAAGTTACTTCTTTGTAAACTGAAAAAGGAGACCACAGTGAGCGGCTGTCCTGCACAAATAACTTATTTCCCCTCAGACCTTAATAAACCTTTTCTCTGGATCACTGACTGCTTTGGCTTGTGGGCGGGACAGCGAGAAACTCCCCAGAGCAAAAGGTTGCTTGAATTTCAGAGTGCAATAAAAGCTGCCCAGAAAATTTCAGTTGTAACTTAAATCCCTACCTCTGGGCCATACTGCAGTCTCCCACAGAAAAAAATCCCAACCCTCTGCTGGAAACAGGAGTGGTTTAACTTGTTAAGTTTCTTCACATATGTGCTGCTAAAGAAGACTAGATCAGTAATAGAAATGTTAATGTTCAAACCTGTACACTGCAAAGGTATTAGGCTCTTCATACTGTATTCCTAAACTGTGCTCCAAGTCCCGAGTATCTTTGTGCCCCTGCCTTGCTTCCTTGTTCTTCTGTACTTCAGAAACTTCTGTACTTCAGAAACTACACACAAAAAATGACTGCTGCAGAATAGGTGCCACTGTTGGCCACCCCTCTCCCCGCAATGTTGCTCGAAAGCACCCCAGAGATAAGAGAAAGCTGCTCCAAACATGCTCCTTGAAATACTTTAATCTTTGAAGAGAAAGACCTCTAAAGGACTAAAGCATCCTGACTCTACTCTATTTAACCTTCCCAAGGTTTTATTTTCTAAAGCCAAAAAAGGGTCTTTTAAGAGCTTCTGGACAACTGACACAGCATGCTCAAGAGCTGCCTTTTCCATCCTGTTCCATCCAGCTTTTCAGGCAATTAAAACAAAGGGGACTGCAGAGATATTTCCAGCTAAGCCAGGATGTTTTTCTTAGTTGAAAGTCTTTCAGACTAATGCTGATATATTTTACAATATAGTGCTTAATTTCCCAAATCATCTTAGAAACACTGTGAAGCATTTGCAACCTCAGTCAAGCTTTAACATTCCTATTACAGAAATAAAATTTACACTAGCTTTGCAGACGACGAGGCACAGAGAGGTAAAGAACACCAGCCATAGCTGCGCAGCTCGTACGAGCTGAGGAACTAGCAGGACCCAGGCAGTCCTTCTTATAAATCCTGTATGACCTACCTTGCCACACATGCAGCACCCCCACTGCCTTTCATAACCCAGTTTATGAAACTAAGTAATTCTGTAATATATCTGAGACACTCTGCAGAGGATAGGAGGGGGAAGAGAAGGCAAGGGTGAGTAGATATATATTCATACAATATAATAGACTACTCAGTCTCCTGAGAAATCACGTGTCCACGTGCTTTCCCATCATGAGGCTTGCCCAATTTTTAAAAAGTTAAACTTCCTATAATCTGTAACATAAGAATTTAATTAGTGCAGCGTGATTAGCAAAACTGTCTAAACCACATTAGTAAAATACTAGAATGAGATTCATACTTTTTATGATCCAAGAGCTACAGTTTTATACACATCTGCAATGAGACACAGCTCAAGATTTGAACACTATATCTTCAGATGCATTCCTAAGTCTTCAATATGGTTATTCAAAAATTGACTTACATTAATAACTTTGCATTAGTGCTACACTACCAGATTGTAGAAAATCTTCAAAGTTATGAGATCTCACAAAAAAAACCTGAAGACAATCAAGACTCCATGCTGATTTAGTTAGCATCTTCTACTATTTATGGTAAACAATCAACGCCTGATCTGTTCCAATTAAACAAGTTGCATACTGCAAGAAGAAAGGAAAGGCTAACCCTGCTCTGTCTAAAATTGGTTAACACTTACTTTACATTAAAAGCAATTCAATGCTTAAAATGTACCAGAGTGTCTTATCTTCAATTCTGTATTCAACAGCCCCTATTAACTGTCACCTTGAACACTGGATTTCTAACCCAAAACATCTCTTCCTAAGTTGCATGGAAGGAATACAGTATCAGGAAAGGGAATAATACAGTAAGAACAAGACTTGACCAAGGTCATCTAACCTTGCAACAAAAAAAATGTACTTCAATGCATTCAGCTGCGTTGTGCTCTGAAGTGATATACCCATGCCTGAGGAACACCTGAAATAGTGTGCAATAAATGTGTACTGTAAATCAAGAATGACCACAGAAATGCCTACTCCACACCAGCTTGGGTTCCCACCTCATCAGTGCAGCAGATCATTCAAAATATCAAATCTACCTACCACAAGCCTTGACACTACAGAGTACACTGACACTACTTTAACAGTGCAACATCACAATTTAGTCCATCAGTCCACAGCAGCTTGGTGGTCTACTGCAATCATTCACAGAGAAAATAAATAGGATTTGAGAGGAAAAGTGGAAGGTTTTCCTTCCTCATCAGCACTCCAGTTCAGCTCGGCCTCATTCTCGTGTTTTACAGACACGTTACATGGCGTTCCATTCCCGACAAGCCAGCTTTGCCCCTTCTTGTTAACACAGGATAAAGCCTGGACACTCTAGGGAGTTTTCATTCAATAAGCCAGCAAAGTAAACCTTTGCTAGCGCTAATAAGAATGGCTTTTTTTGGCTCCAGGCACTCTCCTTTTGCCAAGTCTGAATTTCTCTTTTGCCTTTGCTAAATGCTCAGAATCAAAAAGCAGCAGGGGGTGCGTGGAGGGGTGTCTCACTCAATCCTCATTGCAAATTCCCTGTATTTCACCTGAATCGACACCGTGCCACTACATCAGACCACCTCCAATCAAACAGTGCAGGTAAAACCTTTCTAACACTTCTGCCCTCTGTGTGACTACATCTTCCTGGGGTCTCAAGGATAAATCCCCAGCATCCAAAAAGGGGGGAGGGAAAGGGATGCTGTAAGTCAATTACAACCGTTATCGGCTGTAATATCTTAGTGTCACGCTGAGCACGTTAAATATGCTGATCACTTTGGACACCAGAGGCACAGTCTAAAGCTGTTTGCTATTCTCTTCATTAAACTACAAAACAAATAGCTCTCATTTTCAAACCTATGTAGGACAGATTTTATGAACATCAAAAATAAACAAGAAAATAATGAATAGCTATAAAAAACACCGAGAACCTTATGACAAACCAAAAGAAGCAATCACAACAGTTGAAGAAAATTCAAAGGCTTTTCAAACTTCTCACAGAAATCCTCAAAATAATCTATTTATATTAGAAGATATCATTCCTTTCCCTTAAAAAAACCCATAAAAATCACTAGACTAACATCAACCAAGGACACTGCAGTCTTGTAAGACAGTAAACTGTTTGTTGACAGCCTTGACAAGGCTTTGCAAAGGCCTGTATTTCTCAAAGCTGTTATGCCACTTAGCTGATCTCTTTTTTTCCTCCCATCCATTGTTTTTCACAGCTGAGAACTTGTTTGAAATGGAAGTAGACTGAAAAACAAAACAAACAGAAGTCCTGGGACTGTGGTCAAACGTGTCCATACCTGTGCAGCAACGTGGTGTTTCTCTAGCTGTTTGCAAGGATTTCAAAGATCTGCTGTATAACCGCCCAGCACTGGGCTTAAGCAGGGCAATAAGTACAGATAACGCCTTTCACAGCTGATGAGCTGAAGTAAGACCACCTCATTAGACCAGCATAGAGCCACCAGCAAAATACCCACAAGCTACTAACTTCCAAAATAAAATCAAGTGACAGGCAAAAGCAGAGACAAACATATTTTTATCCATGCATTTACAGCACTTTTACCCATGCTATAACTGGGTTAATGGGGGCTGTATAGCCCCAATACACTGGGCCTGCAACCAAACCACAGTTGGGGATAGCTGTGCTGCAGCCTTGGTATCTGACATTCAGGCACAAACCTCTTTTTGGTAGCACCAGTCCCCTGGAAACTGCTGCACTGAACACTTCTTTTCTAGGCATGCGACAAGGCATGTTATCAAAAAGATTCATGAAGGTGCTGTTCCAGCATCCATTTTAAAGCATACCATTTTCTATCAGTTGTATTTCAGATCAATGTATGTGGTCTATATTCAATATAAATTACATGGTTCAAGTTTCAAGAACAAGCTTGTGTAGGCAGCAAAGTCACTTCAGATAATTTTTTTAATTCTATCAAAACCCTTTGTTGTTACCAGAGAAATACCAACTTTTTAAAGAGTAACTGAAAAATATTTATCATTTTTAGAGAATCAGAAGCGGAAGGCACATACATATACATACAGTGCACTGGGTGTAATTTGTGGCATATCTTTTGCTTAGAGAAGAATACAGTTCTAATGTTAACATCTGTGAGACCATGGCCTAATCATTGTGCAGTGAAATATGAAACAAAATCAATGGTGGCACGTAAGATGTAATCTCTACTGTGTTTGACTCACTGCACTGAATCCTTGACTCATAAATCAATTGTTACTAGCCATTCAGTGAATCAATATTCAGATTCCCTCTTGGTCTATACATATGACCACTAAATGAAATAATAATGGCCAAAATCTGTCATATATTAGGTTATCAATATTACCAAAAGGGATTTATTGGGAGTAATGAGATAATCTAGGATAAAATACATCAGATAAGCAGGCAACGAAATGTGAAAAACCTCTGACTAAATATAGGGATAGCAGGAGAAAGGTATTTTTAAATACTTGTACTTTCATCATATCCTCAAGTACTAAAATTTACCATAGCATCACAATAATGCATTTCATGAAAGACCATTTCAATAATGCATGCTTTTAATTGTTTTAAAACATGCTGTACTAAGTTTTCTTTATCTTCTTTCATACAACCCCTTCTTAAGGTATTACTAGGTTTGTTTCTTTTCTCTGAAGCACAATTAATATTACAGTGATCAGAAAGTAGTATTTTCTTACCCGCAGCCTGATAGTCAGGAGCTTCAGAAGATCATAGTTTAGTTCCACTAAAACCCACTACCAACAAACAAACTTCTAAGACTAATTCCATAAAGCTGTATTTTCCAAACCATTCACAAACCACTTGGTTATTAAAAGATAGTGGATTATGCCAAGCAGAGAAACCTGAGAAGTGCGCTGTGCTACTATGCCATACTTGGCCATGAGCCACATCAAAATTTGCAATTTTGACAACAGAAGAAGGGAAGAAATGATGGAGACCTCAAATACGTCACCTTTGAAAGAATAATCAACTAAGAATGATCTTTAACTACTTTCTAAGCACACAAGAGATTCCCCAGGCAAGTATGACTTACAGGTAGAAACTGCACTGAAATTATATAACCCTTTGGAGGACTTCAGCATGTATATTAAGCACAAAAAAAAAAGCACACATTGACAGAGAGACAGCTTTCAGGTTCACCAATTTTACACAGCGGTAATACTTAGAAGGCTGAAAAAAATCATGACATAAAAATCAACAAACTCTTGTTTTTCTTCCCTCGTAACTGGCTTTTCTCATATACACGTTCATGGTGAAAACAAGAACTCAAGGGTGAGAAGCCATCTACAACAGTAATGCAGAGACAGCATTAACTCTCTTCTTTGCACATACACACAAATATACGACCAAATTACATATTGCTCACATATCATCAAGAATGTGCAAAATATACGCAATAAATATGGCAAATAAATATTCAGTATCTATTCAAAAAGGGCCTGATTCTTCAACAGAACAAAGAATTTACTGCTGTTACTAGATGATGTGCTCTGTAAAGATGTACAAGTTGCCTAGGCATCTAATGATGCAACTATAGTTAAGAGTATTTTCTTGTACAATTTAATAAGCAATGAACATTCAGGTGACTATTCTTAACTGTACAAGGCAGCCGAATGACTACCAGTCATTCATCAGAGCTGTATCACTCCTTTAACTGCAGTGAACTGTGGGCTTTCTTATTTATTCAAACTATAATAGAAAAATAGAAAACTATTTCAGTTCATTTTTTATTCCTTTTGTAGAAAGGCTAAGTCAGAAAACTATAATTACATTTGGAGAAGTCATAAGCAAAAAGAGCTCTAAATTGTAATTGAACAGAAAGGCTCCTTCTACTTGCATATACCCCTATTTAAAACTCTTCTCTCTAGCATCCTACATAGTATTTTTTCTCCCTTGGGGTTAGGATGAGAAAAAGAAAAAAAAAAAAAAGAAAGGAAAAAAAAAAAAAAAAAAAAAAAAAAAAAAAAAACAGTGAAGGCCTTTTCCATGCACTGTAAAAAGGGAAGTGTGAAGTGGTATCTTCTAACTTTTAAACAAAATGGAATATGTGTTATCTCCAGTACTGCCACGCCAGCCATAGTGAGAACTTGAGGACAAAGTATCCCTAAAATGTTTTCATTCAAAGAATTTTTAAACAGAATTAATACTTTATAAAAGTATTGAAAAGAATGAACTCTTTTCACTGGAGTGACTGAAAACATTGTATTTCCCATAATTTATTTTAAATCATCCATACAGCACAGATGAAATTTAAGATACATTTTGAACACTTTTTTTTAGCAGCAACATGACCTCTGATATTCTGTGGTTTCACCAAGAATACCAAGAACTTTCTGTCATGCATTTACAATTTCTTTTAAATAATATAGATCTTGGTAGCTCAATGTGACAATGACACTGCTACTTTGGAACAAATTGTATTTTTCTTTAATTAAATTATATTATGATTTTAAATTATAATTTATTTAGCCTTTCACAATTACAAATACTTAATGGCTTTTACTGTGTATTCTTTTAGTAGAAATGAAAGAGAAATATTTTTTTTATAAAAATACCTGCTCTTCATATGTTCTGCTGGAGTTCATGAAATGTATGTGAAACTAAAAAGAAAAAAGTAAGTCTACATTTGTCTATCAACAATATTTATAAGTGAATAGAGTGGAAAGATTACAAAATTTTAATAAGAACATTATATTATAGTAGCAATAATCTAGGTGTTTTACTGGGAAGTGAAGTGGATTACTGTAAATGAAATTTTAAATGTCCTTTCCATTTTATAGATAATACAAAATGAGTCTTTTCATGTCTCCAGCGATAAGGATACATGTGCCACACATTTAAATAGTGCCTTCACCCTATCCAACCCTGCTCATGAATTAATAATTCAGTGACATTAATACAAGAAGATAAATGATAAAGAGGTTACCGCACAAGGGCCAACGGTACACATATACTTCTTTTAGAACAGCTAATACCTCTCTGCCAATTACAGTTAGAACTTTTTAACAGTTTTCAATGGCATTTTTACAATCTAAATAGCAGCTTATGCACACACAATTTCACACAACTCAAGCTTAATAAATCTCCTGCTGCTACCAAACAATCATTCTGGGGGATTAAAGTGCAACATCTGCTAACATTAATAAGCATTTTACACCGCAATATGTATAAAAGCAGTTGCTATCAGTCTTCTGAAAAAGCTTCTAGACTGGTTTGGCATAAATTATACCTTTATCGTTCAACTGTTAACTTTAGCTTACGGCAACAATAAGGTAGCTATATTGCTATATAGCGGGGAAAAAACAACAAAATTATATACTGACTGCAATTATCATTTGTAGTGGAATAGTCTTTGAAAAACTTGAAAAACAAACAAAAGATGTATGTATGCAAAGAATTTCAGGTAAGAACCTGGTAAAGTCCCACAGTTTCAACACTTAAAAGAAACTGAAGCTACCAATCTGTTTGCAAGAGACAATTTCTCTCCTAATACCAGCTACAGCCTTTTAATCCACCTTGGCCTTTTAAAATTTTTATTTTTATTTCTACCAAAGCAGTATCTACTGTGAAAGAATGAGTGCCTTTCCAAGGCATAAAATAAATATCAAGGGTTTTATTTAATTAGGAATTCCAGCATACATTTTTAGGTAGAATTTGGCAAATGAGCGTGCTTTGGAGTCGAGAGACATGTAACATCAGCTTGAGCCAAGAACACAGTTGGCAAGCACGGCACAAACTTTTACATGCAGCCCTGCCAACGCAACTCAAGCCCTGCAGTTCAGCCGTGGACAGCCGAATGCCAGAGCCTGCCAATCACCCTTTCTCTGTAGTGAATAAAACAAACAAAGTAATATTCTAGCTGGTCTTACCATTTCACTGTAAAGCAGTTTTTCAAATTATTTTTAAAAAATTGAGAAGTATTTCAGACTCTACCTTTATATACTCTACAATCTTAGTAAAGAGAAAAGAATCAATAGTCACCTTTGCAATAATAGATATTATTATTCTTGTAACACCTTTTTATAGCGCTCCAAGATAATTTTCTTGTGTGGAAACACGGGGGCCAGTATCTGCAAGCTCATTTCTTTCTTTTACGCAAAAAGGAATGTGTATAAAAAATATCCAGAGATAGAACAGAAAATGAGATTAATAAATATGTACAAAATATTTAATCTACTTTTTTAAAATTAGCAATTCATTTCCCCCTGATTTTTCCATTATTAATTGCTTAAATAATATTGTTTTAACCTTTTTTTAAAGTCAAAACATTGCTTTAAAAATTACTGTTATACCATTCTCCTTACATCGCCTACATTCTTATTTGACATGTTGTAAGAGAGATGAAGAAAATCAAAGCAATAAGATAATAAAGGATTCCAGCAATGCCAGTGCTTGACAGTAACTAAAACTCAGGACCTTTTGATGCTATCAGGCTTTAAAGTACCCAGAACTAGGGCTGAAGCCAGGCTTGGCCGAAAAAAAGAACAGTCACTTAAGGACAGAAGGAAAAAGCTTAAAACAAAAGGTAAGTACATTCAGTATCTATCTGTTTTTTCCTCAGACTGATGGTTTCTTTAGGCTGAAGTCTGCACCTGCAATTCCCATACATATTTCAAAGATTGGAATCACTGTCGCCGGAGGAAACACATGGGGATTAAGAACCCAGATGCCTCAGTGCCACAAAGTCTTTTAAAAATACATCTTGAATTTTAGATTACCATTTTAAGATAAAATTTGTTGAAGTTCCTGTGTGCTGCCTGTAAAAACACAGCTTTATACTAAGGTGACAAATTCTTCTTTTCTTTTAGAATAGAAACACATGATATTGGCACACGACTTTGTTTTCAGGCTATTCCTCCACCCGTACTCTAATTCTCACATCAGGCATCCCCTGCCATGTGCTAGCCTTACATGTTCTTGAAGATTTACTGCTGCTGTAGTAGTCTCATGGCTATTTCAAATCCAGGTCACAACTTTCCACAGTTACTCAGATTAACATCTGCAATCTAATCTATTTTAACACAAGAATTCAACAGTGCTGAGACAAAACCGAGGTGACTCTTTTGCTCAAAGATGAGTGAATATTAAATATGAAATTTAACAGGTTTTAATCATAACAGTTTGTAAACAGTGTAATACATATGTCTGCCCTAATTTAGTAAGATGGAATTCTCACATAACACTCATCAAACTGAGCACAAAAAAAATGTTCTGGCATTTCACTAAATTAAAATCTTCAGTCCCCACAGCAAGAATGCACAAATTTAGATTTTATTAATACCTTAAATCAAACTCGCTTTTATGAAAGGCAATTTACAAGTTATCTTCTCTTGTGATAGCGAAGAACAGAACGGGTCTTAAACATATTTTTACAGACACTTTGATGATAGTCTAACCTTTTGGTCTGACTGCTATTTTTAACAAAAATAGCATTTTCTTTGAAATCTAGCAAACTCCTGTTTTCATGAAAATAGTTTTAAGCCTTCAGTGACAGTGTGTGACAGCTCAACAGATAGATGGTAAATTTAAGAGAAGTTGTGCCTGTTTAGAAAATGCATGCCGTTTTACCAGCTTCTCATTCAGCAATATGAAAAACCTCAAATTTAATCTAGATCTCCGTATTTCACAGCTCACCCAAAATTATCATATTGTGCAAAACCTTCATACTCACAAAACCATGCAAGTTATACACATGCTCAACAAGCCACCTTAATTGCTGCTCTATATACTTTAATGTTTTAAATTTCTAACACTAAACAACACTATCAAGCCTTCTGCATTGCAGGCACTTCTGTATAGATTACAAATCAGATGCACAATGAAATCATCATCAGGTAGACTTCCCGTACCGTCGGTTACTCACCAGAAATCAGTGAAAGTCACACCATGGGGCCAGAAAAAAAAAAAAGGAAAAAAAAAAAAAGGCCAAGGGAGCAGGCAGAGCTGGAAGATGGCATCCTCCCAGCTATTTTCAAGTACAGTGGAAGTGGGAAAGCCCTTGGGTAGGGCGTAGAAGGAAAGCAAGCAGATGGAAAAGGGAAGGCCTAAGGAAAGATGCAGCAGTGCAGGCAGGCTCGCCCTGCCGTGCCATGGGTGGATGTGTTGAGAAGCCTGTGCAAAATAAAGAGGCAATTGAAGGAGCAGAGGAGGACTGACAATGAAAGAATGCAAGCCAACAGGGAACAGAGAACATGCAGCACAGTACAGAAAAGGGAAGGACTAAATATCTGAGTGTCATATTATTTCCTTCAAGAGGACTGCCAGCATGTAGGACCAGTTGCCACACTCTCATAACCCAATGTACAAGACTTATTTCTGTCTGGGACACAAACGCAAACTACACTACCTGCAACTATTCGCTTTTTAATACACATGAAAAGCACACGAATCCACATCAGAAGCCACGAATCTGTTTGAAGAATGAGTCAAAGCAGTAATAAACGTGAAGACAGAGAAAGATAATGTCGGCACTAAACGAGATGGGCCAGCATGCACATGCAATGAGATGCACATCTGCCTGTATACCTGCATACAATTATTTAGAAATATTTGCTGTTCTGCAAGTAATCATATTCTATAAATGGCTGATAATTTCACAGTCCATAATAATAATAATAATAATAATAATAATAATAATAATAATAATAATAATAATAATAATTTTTAAAAGCTTAAAAAAGCTGACCACAATTTCAACACATCTACTGCACATTCCGGGCATATTTTTTTGTTGTTTAAAAATCAAGCCCAGAAGAGGTTGTGACAGTAATAAATGTACAGTTTATTTAGAGGTCACTATTGGGCAGAACTAAGATTTTATTTTTGGAAGAAGAGAAAAAGAAAGACAGGAGTATGAATAACATAGACAAAAATGGAAAGGAAAAAAACCCAAAACATAAAGGCCCGTCTTCTCAGATACGTAAGAAGTGACAGACGGAGTCATGACAGAATACTTCACCTGACACTGCCTGGCTATCAACACACTCTCTAGATGTTACTTAGTTTTATTTTATTATATTTTCATTCAAAAGGTGATTTGATGTTTTTGACCTAAAAATAGCAGCTTTATAGATCTTCTAAAAATAAAAATATCTAACCCACGATTACTATAGTGTACAATACAAGAAGAGCTTGCAGCAAGCACAGTGTAAGATTTTAACAGCCAGACATTTCACCCCAATGATTTCTGGTCACCAAAATAAAACCCAAATTCACTGTTACAGTACTATTTTATGACAATTAAGTAAATACCACTTTTTAGCTTTTCCATGGTGTTGTTATTTACTAACTAGAACATGTACACGTTAAGTCCAGCTGGCTGAGAGCAGAAAGAAGGAAACCAGGCTCTTCCGAGCCTGTGACTCCGGACAAGCATCATTTCTGATCCGCCTCACAATTTTATCACATGATAAACTGGACACTTTGTTCTTTTGAGTAGGTACCGTATTAATACCCAGACATGTACTCAACCATACACACATTCATGAACAGACATTCATTTACTATTGTTCAACTTTTGTTATTATTTTGTTCACTTTCAAAAATATTTCTAAAAAGCACAGTCTCTAAGAATAGCTTAAGATAGCTAAGAATAAAAATATATTCAGCTAAGTATTTTCAAATATTTAAGTATACTACTAAATGTTGTGTTCCTTTCTAGAAAGTTATTTATGTTGCAATGACTACTAATAGCTCTAACTTCCCAAAAGCAGGCACCGATTTCTTCAACATTTACAAAGCACCAATTTCTTAAAATCTGGACTTACACAAAAGTCCATTTCCCACTTTTCATTTTGAGCTCCATTCAATAAGCCATAATTACGATTTCTTTTTCATATCATTATTCTATTACAGGTACTGGGATATAACTCGCTAAACTGACACTGAATGGGCTGTGGTATGGGAAGAGAAGTACCACTGTCCTTCTACTAAGGACCAAAACATCAATAATTCAAGCTGATTGGGAAACACTATTCAACAAGACTATTAATTTTTAAGAATGTGGTGGGCATAGTAACAAACATCACAGAACAATTCCAAGAATCATCAACAAAGCTTACAAATATGAAGACTCTGCAATGAATAAATCTACATCTCTTGTTCCAGGTTAAAAACCCTGGACTCGGAACCACAGTCTGGAATCCAGCCAGCAAGGCTACGAGCATCGCGAGTGACCCAGGCTGCTGCACAGAGGTACTCTGCCGCTCCAACTATGTGCTACAGTACTTCATGCCATATACTGTGCTGCACCACTTAATTAGGTTTGTCAACACAATTCTAAGGGGTTTTTGATCTTAAAGCTATTCTGTTATAGGTTCCCCCTCCAGAAGTAAGCTTTTAAAGCATTTAGTGAACCTGAATGTCAGTGAACATGCCTGAGAACACACAGATTTAAAAAAACAAAAAACCAAAAAAACCCACCCTAACCACGAAAAAATTAAAAATGCAAAATACAACTATTCTCGAAGGTGGTTCCATTTCCTACACATTTGTAAAACTGCATGGACTCCAGACACACCATTACTCAGGACACTCCTGCATGCCTCCCAGGGCCCTCGCATGGTTCACCTGCGGCCCTGGACAGGGAGTGTGGTTGAAGACTCCCCCAACCCCGGCACCTGCATGTGCCCTGTCCGGGAAGAGAGATAAGCAAATCGGTGTTTCCCATGGCGCACAGGATGAACTCTTCTGCTCATAAGTGCTCTTAGGGTTTCCATAGTGAATGTCATTTACATGAAGGCATTATAAAGGTTCCCACATGAAAATGCATCTCTGGCATAATTACATTCTTTCAAGTTACTTTTCCTCCCACTTGCTATAGTTCTTAGGTGAAAGGAAAATATTGACAAAAACAGGACATGAAGGGGACATAAGATAACCACAGACTGAAAAACACAAAACCACTAAGCCATTTACAACTCTTTTTAAAAAACTTTAACTCTTTACTGCTACCGGACAGCTTGAGATCAACTACACAGGCTAAAATACTCTTTAATTTATAGCTTAAGGGTTATTCCATGTTTAAGAGGAAGGTGCATGTAAAGAAATACAGTATCTTCCTCAACCTGTCTGTTCTTTGAAATGTCTTCATTAAAATGGAGATTTTGACTTTTTGACTGTGAATAACTGAAAAAAGGACAAACCTGGTTTCCAAGGATCTTCATCAGCAGACAGCTCACACAACACTCCTGTCTTTGTCTCACAACACTCGCACTTTTATATCACAGGCAATTTTTGAGGGGGAAGGGCAGATGGGACTACCTCCAGTTCACGAGGATTAGCTAAATTAGTCCTAATTACACCTTTGTTTTATTATAAAGCAACTGAAAGACTATAGCCACGAATTTCAGTCTGCAGGACAGAAGGACTCCTACTTTCCCAGACCTGAGCGGCAGCCATGACAAAGTCCACCACTGCATGCAGGATGACAACCGTTACATATCGGACCATGATAACTGAGAGTTCCAAATCACAAGCCTACAGTAAAAAAGGTCCTCCTTTTTTTTTTTTTTTTTTTTATTTTGGATGGAAACATCTTGTACATATTGGCATTCACAGGTTTTCACTAACATTGCAGTAAAAACACAACTTGTTCAATGGTCAGATGGACTTAAGTGTATTTTGGATCACAATACCGGGAGCTACTTCTTTATACCATTTGCAAGCCACAATAAAAATCCACCAAGCATATTTGCTCAGTTAGTTCAGCAGCAGCTAGTATTTCCTATATGTACAAGAACTGACCAGTTGTTCTTTTAGGTAACTTAAATAATGGCTGTAATTAAATGATTGAGGAGATAGTAACCATTTCTCAACTGTGCAGAAGTGAACACAGTCGTGCAAATTGCTTAACCACAGCATTGAAACAGCAACGAATTTTCCCACTGCCCCATGTATTTTTCATAAATCCTCACCAATTAGTTTTAATAATCTTTTAATGCTGCAGCTTTTATTCGGTGTATTGATTATTATAAATCTATTTAAAATGTAAACAGAAATCATTTACTGGCTATCTTGCAGCAGACCTACTATAGAATTTTCATTTGTTAGACTTTCCTTCAATTAACATATAGAAATTTGGTAACTTTTTTTTTTTTTAATATATTCAACAAAAACAATTGTTTTAAATAATTGTTTCATGTACTGAGTGATTTTCCGTGAAAAATACACAAGAAGCAAGAAATTTATTGTTTAGAGAATCTTAGCAATCACATGCAATGATCAAAGCTGAACAACAAAAAAATAAGCTAAATGCAATTAAATTAAGCTGAACTTTTAGATCGGCCCTTAATTATCAAGGTAATTGAAAGATGCTGATTTCACTGTAAGTCACTATATTATCATCTTAAAAAAATCTAAGAGTCTATGTTCAGAAACAGGCTGAGAACAGTAGTTTGTAATCATGCCACTGTCTAAACACTGCTGTAAATATCACTATAATCAGAAATAATATCATTATATGCGAAGATGTAGTATATAGAATATACTACATATAGAATCTATGAATTCTGTACAGGTGACAGAAGTATAAGGAAGAATTTCGTTCACAGGTATACTTCAAAGGTTATACTCGTTTTATGTGCTCCGTTCGGCAGGTTTTTCAATCGAAAGCCAAGAACTGCTGATTACTTGCATCCCATTTGCCAAATACAAAAGCTTTATTAGTCATAACAGCACTGCTGTTCCAAACAAAGAGATATAAATAATAATAAAAAAGACGGCGGGGGAGGAGGGGGAAGACAGACTTACCCCTTCTTCAGGGTTAGTTGTCTGTGGGCAGTTAAGTATGACTTAGTATGGCTTCATTTTTAATGCACACTATAAGTAAATTACTACAATGTGGACTTGTGCTTTGATCTATTGTCTTGCAAACAGAATAATACTGATTTTAAGAAGCCATTCATTATGGAATTTTTTAAAAAAAGAAAAATGGCTAATTTATTTTACAGTTATATATACGTTTTCAAAAAATGTTTCAGAAGAGCACATAAGGTTAAAAATTTGATAAAAATATTTCTGCATATATTTTTCTCTTTAAAACAAAGAGATTGTCTTCTAAAATATTAGAAAACTTTTTCAATCGTAAATATGTAATAGTAAACATCCACTGGAACCTATTTTTCAATACTTTTAAAATAAATTATAAATAATTGTAATATTTAAAGCATTGATAAAAATGCTTTATCTCTCACTGAATATGATGCGTTATTCATCTTTTATTCTGAGTACTGGCTGCTTCATAGTGTATACAAGCCAAGCACTGCCCTCAACAATGCAGTCACAGTTCACATTTTTAAATCGGTTGGAGCTCCACATTCATCAGGGGGTAACATTCGTCCTTTTGTATTTTCTTTTTCTCACAAACAAAAGATACAATCGTTTTCCACAGTTCAAAATGAATGAAATGTAAGAACGTACAGAAGTTTTTCTAAAACAGAAAACGTTATTCTTTGCGTCGTAATTCTTGTTCTGAACACAAAACTAAATACAAAGCTCCAGAACTTTGCTTTATTTGTGTAAATACAAGACATATGAGTTACTGATGACAGATGGAAGTCATACATTGATATCATGATTACAAAAATAATGAAGTTTTGAATATTCATTGTTTAATGCAGTTTTCAGGCCCCGGTTATTTTCCAGTAATCCACCAGAAAACATTTAAACCTGTGAGCAATATTACCTTCTATCAGCACTTTTCCAGAAGTGGAATATTTCATGTCAAAAGAAACAGGTGCATCTTTCCTCTGGCTACTGATAATCAATAACAATTTAAACCAGATGGGTACAGGATCTTTCTACATAAAAGTCTTATACATAGAATTAATCCAAAACACCTAGAAATGTCATGTCTTACAAACTTAATTAATGCTATGCATGCATGTGTACAATACATGGAACATGTATTGGAAAGTTCTTCTACAGTAAGAATTGCCATCTACATATTTTCTTAATCCGGAATGACCTAACTATCCTTTTGTTACAGTACATCAGGGAAAGAAAGGTATTTTATTTGTTTAAACACTAATTATTCCAGTATTTATTGAATTACACCTCAAGGTATCATCTTAAAATGCATGGCTATTTCATCACCCTTCACCATTCAGACTGTTCTGTTCAATACAGTTATTCCTAAATGACTATATAACCTAATGTATTTTGTTCAATCAGTCCCCATAAGTTTTTTTTATTGATAAAACATAATTAGTTTTACGAAATGTGACTAGTACATTGCTTCTGCCAAGTCAGTGAGTACTAATGTCTCACTTCTTTGTTTTTTTTTAAAAAAAAAAACAGATGGAAAATTTTAAGAATTAAGGAACAGCTTGAAAGTCACTTACATGAAAACTGTACAAGTATGACATTATTGTCACTTTTGTTCCTTGTAGTAATTTAAAAAAGTATCTAAGTTACTTATCACCATAAAAACCTGGTGCTAATGAAACACAGTTATGCTACAGCTAAAACAAAGTAACATGACTTTTTTCAAGTAGGCTCTTCCAATATGCCAAGTAAATTACCATTGTTGTATCTTCAAAATACAAGGGTGTTAAAAAATATATCTCAATCCCAGCTGTATTATCCTCACAACAGAATTAAAGTTACATACACATCTTGATTTTCATATTGTACAGCAGTTTCCACTGAATGGAATTTCTGAAACATCCTTACCTCATGGGGAAAGAAAAGACACACTTTGTAAAGAAAGATTATGTCCATTGCCTCCCCGTAATTCCTCAACAAGATTAAATTAAGAAACCTCTCTTTCTTCATCATGACTAATACGTAAATTTTCCCATGCAAAAAAAAAGATGATGCAACTTTTCAACTCCTAGCACCTATCAAAACCTCTATGAAAGACATAATTTATATATTTTCTGTAAATCTTACCATTATAATCCTATTGGAGTGTAATTGCTGTGGCTAATATTCTTACCCTGTTATGAAAATGCTCAACATAAATGTGGCACTGAGTTGTTAAGATAATACATGATCATGCTGTGAGAGGGTAATACCTATACAATAGCCCTTGCCAATACCATAAATCTCTTTATTAGACAACAACCTATTACAGGAGATCTACTTAACTGTTTCCCTACTTAGAGGGCCATTTGGTGTTACAATAACAAGCTGACTTTTCACATTAGCAAGGATTAGCCAGTATAAATAATAAATCGACACCAAGTTGCTGCTCTTTTAGATATGGTAAATCGTTCCTGGTGTTTAAAAAGAGAATCCAAACTTAAGTCCTAAAACCACGTTAGACTGAACATATGTTAAGTTTAAAGTTCTGTTAGTTTAAACTAACAAAAAAAAAAAAATCAACTCTCAAACCAATTTATGTGGCAGATTTATTACAGGAGAGCATGTTATGGAGAGCTGTTTCTGGTTTATGGAATGTGCATGCATACTGCTTTATTTCCAAACAGCATCATAGCAAATCATCTTTAAATTTACTGAAATATTTTGAAGTAAAATGATTGCCACCATTTTTCCTGAGATAAATATTGCAGAATTCATCTAAGTACCATCTATTATGCTTCTTGCTCAGCAAGCTAAGCTATATTATAAATGAATTACTTTCTTCTCTGAATTCTTAACTTTTTGAAGGATCATACACTTCCACATAACTAGAATACAAATTATAAAACCTGCAATAGAAACAGATTGGGTTTTATTGTGCTAGATTAACAAAATATCACTATTCAAAATAAGCATTTCTGATTCTTCAGGCTAGCTTTTACATGACAATTTACAAATAAATTTAGGTTATAATATTCCTTGCTCTCTGTTGTCAATCTTTTTGTAAAGCTTAAACCAGCAATCCTTACCACTGTTTGCCTGCTTCAGATCAACTGTATGAATTCATCGGTTATATCAGATGAAACTCATTCACCTTTTTATATTTTATAGTAGAGAAAAAGCAAAATTAAGAGTTAGCCTGGCATGTGCAACCCCCTTGATTATGATCCATAGCACTGCTTGCATAAATAGAAAAGACTTACCTATTGCTTTTTGGCTAGCACACTACACTGCACGAGATGTACTGAAGACCTGAAAATACTGTGTTGTCTCTCTTATGCTGACATTTTTAGAATCAGAGAAGACAGTTTATGCAACAAAAATCTGCTTCCCGTCATACAAACTGTCCTCTTGCACCATGACATGCTAGAATTGTTTTCCTCAGATCCTTTTGAAATTTTCAATAAAAAGGCACTTCTTTGAAATATGAAGTATTTCTAAAGTCAGCTTTTGCTTACTGACATTTAAAAATTTTTGCCCATTGTTTTCTACTGTTACTGATGGACAGTCTTTTTAAAAGCCATCTTGAAGAGCCTTTCTGCTCTGCATAACAGAGAAGGCACTGTGAAATGAAATTGTACTTACTGAAAGCAATTCAGCCCCGAATGCCTTGATTACTCTGATTATCTCATATACAAGCTCCCTCTGCAGGTAATAAGAAGAATGAGCAAAAATATGTGAAAAATGTGGGTAACAGCACAAGAACCCAAATAACCAGTCATTATTTTAAAGAAACTCTCTCTGAAATCCTTGCATAATGTTATCTGACTTAAGAAGCCAACACAGAAAACAGTCTTTTTTTCCAGCTCTGTGTCTCTTTTTGTTTCCTCAGAAAAGTTAAATTCACACTTCAGTCTTTCCTACATCAAAATACACAGATCTCTTTTTCAAAGTCACGTAAATGCTTTCAGGGCGGG
>NW_020799109.1:14845514-14854120 GCF_003259725.1 Athene cunicularia | reverse complement strand
GGGGCGGGGGGGGGAAGAACGGGGAAAAAAAAAAAGAAAAAAATTGTTCCACTTACCCAGAACCAAACAGAAATGAAAGACCACCCCAAACAAGAAAACAAATTCGTCCTATCTGATGCATCTCCCTAACCCAAAACCAAGCAAACAGCAGCATCCCTCATTCTATTTACTGCTGGGAGATAAAACCCACTGCCACTTCCAGATACTATTACACATGCACTCCACTAAAGTTTAAAAGCAGTTGAACTGAATGGTAAGATACCTTGAAAATTAAAGAAGAGTCTATCAATTTATATCAAATTAGAAGTAACAATCATCCAACTGGAGGTAAACTGCCTTTCTTCCAAAAGACAATACCCTTACCTTAAGGAGTCTTAAGTTTGTTCGCCATAATAACATGAGCTCCCTAGATAAAAATCCCTTCAACACAAATGGGAAAAAGCTTCAATGAATGAAGCTATAAATATTAAGCAGATCAGAATTAAGCCTTCGTCCTATCTAACCTTTAGCACACACTCAAAAAGCTGGGAAGCCATCAGGCAACATTAATTTCTCTTCTAACATGGAAACAATGAAAGTATGCCTGTGGTTTGGTTCTTTTACAGAGTCAAATACCATTTTCTTTACTTCTGCAAAGTGTCACTAGACTCATGAAGAATACTTATAAAATAAATGCATATGCATAGGGCATAAAGTCACATACGCCCTGTGTGATTTTAATTTTCACTGGAAAAATAAACTTCAAAATATAACCTTTCAAGGTTTCAATGTCAGCTTTAAAAAAGCGGAAAACGACTCATGATATTCTAGTATGACTACAGCCATTACAGGGGACAAATGTAGGACAAATTTGGGGGGTTCACTTCAAGATGATGAGACTGCTTCATAAAGAGCTCTTTGCTGCTGGAATATCTTTAACAGTTGCATCAACAACCAGTAATTATCAGATAATACTATGCACCTCAAATGAGGGAAAGAACGAGGAAGTAAAGAAAGCAGAAACAAACAAACAAAAAAAATCTAACATTTTGGAGAGATGATGGTCTGTTTAAACACCGGTAAGATTACTGCCTGAAGGGCAAAAGGATTTCTTCTCACTTTCAAGTTATGTCAGACCGCAACTCCCCTTCTCTAAAACAATTCCGATCCTCAGCCCATTTTCCTGGCACAGCCAGCAATACCCCTCAGCTGCCGAGTACCTTCGCTCCTTTAAGCACTTTATACTGATTTACACAAGAATTAGTCTCACCGATTGACAGTCTGCGTTTAAGACACCTATTAGACTGAAGTAAATCAAAGCTGCGGGAGACACCGCCCTTCGATATTTAAATGACAAATTTACCAACCCAATAGTTACGAATTGGTCTTCTGGAGAACACTCACTTTGTTCAAACCGAAGATGCAATCATTATTCATTCTGGGAAAGCAAAGTTTTCCAAGTCAGTCACTTCAAGTAGAAAAAGGTCTAAATTTAGCTTAGAAAAATGAATAAAAGGATGCCTGGATCAGATGAAAAGAATTCTGCCTACCATCAACACAGGCATCAGGAAATTTCCAGAGAAATGCAGAGCCAACAGCTAAACTTGTTCTCGGGAATCTTTTCTTAAAATGTCACTTTATTTAGAAGCAATGTTGCCTATTGCGAGGTAACTGTTTCTGAACGCTGTTCACACCGGTGTAGACTCCTATGCTGTAAAAAACGACAAATACGATACTGTAAGAGAATATATAGAAAGGTGATCTGAAGTCTCCTGCTGGCATGTGATCTCTCTCCACCACTGCAGCACTAATTTCAGAGTAAGGCTCTCTCTCTATTTACACCACATCCCATCAACAGCAAAGCAAGTATGATAGTCAGAAACAAGGTCGGTCATCCCCTCCCCAGCTGCCAGAAACAATTTTTAACAGTAATCGGCGTTAGATTATTCTGTCATCTAGATTCAGAGCAATAATCGGTTTGAGGTGTCAACTGATAGGAAAATACCAACAGAGGGCACAAAGGAAAGCAGCAGCCTACCCTAAGCGAGAGATTTGGGATTTTATCACGTCCAGAGGCAATGAAATAAACAGAAGTAGCCTAATTTTTAAAGCACAATTCTCCAGTGATAAATTGTTTTGCTGCTACTTTACTGATAATATCTATTTTTTCAACAGTTGCAGGTACAAATCTAACCGTACATTAAGGAGATACGCCCCTCTAGCATCGGTGCACATTAAGTGCTCAGCTCCTCCCGACACTGCCCTCCAAAGAAAGCCCAAGAAGTATGAAAATTCCCTTCTTTACCATAAAAGGTATGAACACGCCCAATACCTAATATATGCATCAAGACACCCCTAATTTAAGAATTAAACACGATCAGAATTCAGGATCAAAATAGCAGTCTTCATTCCTGTTATTTCACTCCAGCTTTTGTAGCCCACTGTGGCCAAGTAACACATCATTAAAATATAAACACAGTATAAAAAACTCATATACATTGATCAGTGTCAAGTCAATCTGCATTACATTTGAAAACAGTTCCAATTTTTTCCCTACATTGCTGCTTGGGCAAAAGGAAGTATCTTTCTTGGATGGTAAACACATTGTAAAACACTGATAAAGGGAAAAGACAGTAATTTTAACATTACTTAGTAGGCCACGGGACAAAATAGACAGACCTAGACTCCACTGTATTTGTATGAGGAAATGGCATAAGATAAATCTCCTATAACAAAAAACTGCATTACATGAAAAGGAAAATATTCTTAATATTGCATCTACGTAAGGAACCTAAGTAGCTTCTTATTAGCTCTAACTAGATTTTCTCTGAAGCTACTTTCAATCCTGAAATACAGACATTGATACTTAAATCTTTTTGTGTAAATGTTAGTGTTTATAATGTGCTCCTAAGAGATTAAGATTAAAAAAAAAAAAATAACCACACAACCAAGACAGGCCCTATTTTTCTCAGCCCATGATCACTTGTCAAGCCATGATTAATGCTGTGCTCTGTAGAGGGAGACATTACATCTAGGCTACAACAGACCTAAATTTTACCCTAAGGCAGAAGTCTGATTTAAACATCTCTATTCAAAGTGACATTTGTCCTCTCTTTTCAACCAGTTTCCTCTGAAATTCCAGTAAACTGACTTTGTGACCTACAAATGGTTCATTGATTCTAACTTGTCGTGTTGCCTGTCCTTGTAGCAAAGTTAGTTTTGGTGACTGAATGAAGCAAGATGTTATGCATTCAAGAGAAATACAGGAGCAGAGTCCATTAGGTGCTCTATTAAATGCTCGGTTGGGTAACAGCAACTAGAATTTACGGCTATAAGGATTCCAGCTTACACAGAAGAGCTAAAGATAAATCCTGAGGTCAACATTAAGAATCAGAAAAATATTTTTATATTCAAAAGTAACAATGGCCTTCATATTCTGAGGTGATGAACAAAGATATTTTTTTTGTATTACAGACAAGAACACGGGCATCGTCAGGGCCACCCTGAAAAGTAATTACATTTTATCTCTTGCCTTTCACTCTGAAATGTCTGCTAACGTATTTACATTTGTCTGTTACATGAACAACAACCTAGACAGGAGAAAAAACTAGCTGTGATCACTTATCTGAAGTAAATACTGTTTCTCCAGTGAATAGTATTATTCCATCTATTCTACATCGTTAGATACTCCGGTTTATCTGTAGCTTCTACCGTAGGAATAAAAATAAGACACGCTTATACCTTATAAAGAAGTAGCCTAATAGCAGACCTGGACATGAAGAACATTCAATATCCTTATTACTGAACATGAAAAATGGCAACATTTGATAATATTAAGCAATTTAGACAATGATGGCAAGTTCCTACTAGTGAAGGTAATCTTATTTCTGGTGCTTTTCAGGGTAAATTGATTTTTTTTCCCCTCCTCTTAGCTGCTCTGATAACTGAACAAATTCATATAAGTGTGATGGGGCTTAGCAGACAAAATGCAAAACATTCCCCAAACATGAAGTACCTTACTCATAAAAAATAATTTTTGTTGTTATTAAGCTTGCCTTGTGCCAGGATAACAATCAATAGCATTTTGTTGGAGACTGCACTCTACCTGCAGGTGTTAAGCAGTGTGCTTGCTTCAGTCAGGCTGCAATGTTTTTGATTATTATGCCTTTCTAAATAATTTGGGTAAATAGCAGGCTAGAGTAAGTTAAATCATTACAGTACCTTATGAAAAAAAAAAAAAAAACATGACATACCCAGATTACATATTCTTCTAAAAACCATAGAATACTGTATCTAATGCAACAAAATCCATAACCTGGAAATGCTACGATTCCAAATTTGAAGGTGGTTTGTTGGTGGGTTTTTTGTTTTTGTTTTTTTTTGTTTGTTTGTTTGTTTGTTTTTTTCCTAAGGAATCAATTTCTGGTTAACTATCAGTTTGTATCTAGAGAATGCTGTAGACAGACCTCAGCATTCATTATGCAAGTGTATTTCTATAACTAAATCGCTTATAGTAAGCGACAGAATCTTCACAGCCTATGCTGTGAACATCTTGTACACTACAGGTTGAAAAAACCATGAACTCCGAAAAAATTCTCTACTGAAGAGGGCTTTAAGCTTTTCATCTTTCACCTTTTAAATGAATGTTGAAAAGAATCATACGTGTTAAATAAGGACTGGAAGTATTTTCTAAACCAGGTATATATTCACATTAGATCCCAAGTTACCAATATTCCAACAGAGCCACCTACTACTTTTATTTTAGGAACTGTTGGAAACAAAATGAAGCTATCTTTGAAAACTATTTAAATATTAAACATGAATGTTAAGAGTATTGAGAATGGCCCTAAAATAGCTTTTTGTTTTTCCAGTTTTCTTGACATCCAATTACAACTGTGAGGTTTAAATCTTTTATTCGTTTCAAACTGATGATTTAAAAAAAATTAACAGCTTTTAAGTTTAAAAGCTGCACATAGATACTTAAAAAGGTGACATTCTTGCAATTTCAGATCACTTTTTTTCGACACAAACATCAGTCCTAAGAAACGCTTCGACAGTCTGTTTAACATGACATCTCCAAGTAACATGTCTGACTATAAATTTCTCTAGCCTGTGCTCTAAAGTATACTGCTTTATAACTGAGTTGTTGTTTACCTATGCATGAATATGATTTCAATTATACACCAGACATAGTTTAACTACTGTGCTTGCAGTTCACCAGGTAAAAATCATTATTTGTTACTTCCAGTTCTTGTATTATCGGTCATCCACATATATTCATCAGTGGAAATGTAGAAGAGACAGAGCATTTTTTGATATATCTCCAGGTGGTTACTGGTAGGTTTTTCTTCATTATTATTAGGCATGGTGCTATCCTCAGCAAGAGCCATACCAGAAGTTAACAGTATTTTCTTACGCGTATGTCAACACCTTAGGTGGATGCAAGATGAGCTAGGGCTTGGAAATACATGAACTTTTTAGACCAAATTTTGGTAAAAACTTAGGATTATGTTTCTACCCTTTCTAAACATTAAACAATTATTTCTATTGGATGCACATTATTATTTGTATGAATTTATGACACACTATATAGAAACATATTGCAAATACAACTTTGACAAATATTTTGCCTAACTAGAGACTTGTCTTTCCAACATCCTTAAATGAAAATTACGGATCTTTCTAAAAAGCTGTCATTCAGGACTGTAGCATTTTTTCTTCATCGTAACTATTTCCATTTTAAAATATATATATTAATCAAAATGTCATGTCTACATACTGTATTTTCAGAAACAAAAATAATCATATTATTACATATTATTAACCATAAAGACTACAAACTCCTAAGACTATACCACCTTTCTTATTTAAATTTTAATAAGGTGCTTCCTTACTAAAGATTAGAACTCCTGAGTAACCCCCTCTCCTGACTTTACCCATTAAAAGCAGAAAGAGATAAACAAAACACTGAGAAAGCTTCTAAAGTGATCAAGTAAGAACTAACTAAGCAAACTTTGTTTTTTTTTAAAGCTCTCCTCTTGCTCATTTTAAGAAGGGAAACACCCAGAAGCCTGGTGTTAATGTCTCTGCTGATTGTGAAAATTGCAGCAATAAAAACTCCAACTGCTTGTCTTAAATTAAGACTTGCAAGACTACATGTGAGATCTGTATCTTTACATTAGTTTTTATAACATTTGGAAGTTTGGTTGATTGCTTTGATGTTGGTCTGTTAACGAGTAGGGGAGCAAAAAGCCAGAAAAAAATGTTTACTGGAAACTCTCAAGTCAAAACCTAAAGTAATTGGTTTGTTCTACCCCACATGATTCAATATCCTTATTCCCCCAACTACCACCTCCCTGAGTTATCTGAACGTCTATCCTTTTTTGGTGTTGCCAACACCTAGTAACCCACAGTGATTGAAAATGGCAGCTGAAGTGCTGCTGCAGCACATTAATTTTTCTCTAAGTGGTCCAATTTTGTCATCTGCATGTTGAAAATTTTCTTTCCACTACGGTTTTTCTACCTTCAGAGATTTGTCGAATTTGGAGTTGCCATCATATAAACCGAAGTGCAACATTTTCAAGACAATTTTTAGATTATCCCTAATAGCTGAAAGGATAATGCGCTTTCTTTATAGCACTCTGCATTCAAAGCAGACTAGTTAACAGCAACTTAAGTGTGATAATGGCAATTACATCAATATGTTCCTTTTATACCACCAAAAGGTACTACTTCAGACAGCTAAAGACATTAGGTAAATAAACTGCTGAAAATTACCTGAAAGTAATGACATGCAATTTTAGGACCACTAAACACATCTATTTACAAAATGCCCAAATAGTCGTGTACATTTAAGAATAACAAAAATCTATATAAATTATTTAATTAACTACGGAGGGTTTTGCCAAGACATACCATATATATTCAGTTCCTTCATTAAATGAAAGGAAATAGAAGCATGAGTGAAGACATCCTACTCTATAAAGGCACATCACTTTCATGGCTTAAAAAGAAACCACTCCCCCAAGTCATCAAATGGAGAACCAGAAGGAAAAAAACAGAAACCAAGCAAACAAACAAAAAAACCTCCCACCCAACAGCAGACCAAATGCTACATAGCCAAGTGCTTAAACTAACTTTTTAAAAACACAAAATGTATGGTTTAGTATCTGTATCATTCAAGTAAAAGGTTTGGAAGGAGGGGATCGGGAAGGAAGGCAGAGGAAGTTCTTTTTTGTCAGAGATAAAAACCAGAATACAGTCCCCAAGAAACATCTGGTCCGTGGAAAAGGTCCCAACTTACTGACAGATAACTGGATTTTGCTTGGCTTTGGGGTTACTAGATTATGAATACTGATTTGCAAAGATAATAATAGGGTAGGCCGGGCCACATCCCCTTTCAGACTCAAGGAAATAACAACAAAAGAAATAAAAACTGCAAATATGTAGTCATGTAAGACAATGTACAATGTGATAAATGTTCTACACAGCCACCAAAACAGCACTTCTGCCATACTTGGTTTCAAATTATTTATTATAGGGTAATACTAACCACAAATTAAGTTATCTTAGTAAACATAGTATCACTGATTAAATAGGACTACGCGAATTACTCATTTTCACTTTTTTTTTAGAATAAAAAGGAAATTGAAGCATATGGCCGGCAGTGATCAAAACTTCTTTAAAACTCTCCATAAAAATATCTATTATTCCAGCCTACCCACCCATTAAGGAGGGAAGCATATTTGTTTCAAAGGTCTGGAATCGAGAGGGCTTTTATTACAAGATTTCATTTGTTTTCTGAAGTAATTAGAAGGTCTTCCCCATTCAGTCCCTGCACGCAGTAACGTGTAGGCCATACCCAGAGCATAAGTGCGGTAGAAAGGGCTTTCTAAATCCCCCTAACAGAGAGGAGACATCAGAAACCACGCAACAGTGCCTATCATAAAAGGTCACTTTTTTCCTCAGAACAAACCATTAATCAATAGAGTGTAATTGTCCGAGCGCTCGCAAGGGCTCTGCAGCGAAGGGACCTTGTTTTTCATTCGCATAATTGCAAAACGGCAAAAGTTCAGAAACATAACCCAAATCCACCTCCCCATTTTACCCCTTTACAATTCCCACTGCCCTTTGGGCCTCTGCTTGGAAGCAAATGGAAGACAAGCTGAAGTTTTCTCAATTGAGCCGGAGCTAAGAAACCTTTGATATGCTAATACCCTCCTTCAAACGGTAAGAACTCACACTTGCATTAATTCAAACAATTTGTGCAGAATGATGCGAAATGGCACCTCTTTTCGTGGCAAGCAACAAAAGGAGGGAGCCGGAGCGTCTGGAGGAAACCAAACAGCAGAACATTTGTTCTGCAGGACTCCTTCCGTCGCGCACAGGGACATTTCTATGCAAAGAAAAACACACCTGAGCACCAGCAGCTTTTTACTTTCCAACAAACCACACTCAAGCCCCAGCAGGGCTAGCGCAGACTAACAACAAGATGTTATTTTTAGAGCCAGACACAGCAACGGTGCCTCATGACACACTCTGTTTTCTGTCTCCAGATGGCCCCAGATTTCTACATGTGAAAATAAATAGAAATTAAAAAAAAAAAAAAAAAAAAAAAAAAAAAAAAA
>NW_020799109.1:14822163-14845422 GCF_003259725.1 Athene cunicularia | reverse complement strand
TATATATATATATATATATATGTATAAACCCTAAGTAACCCCTTATGCATTTCTAATGGAATTAAATCATACAGGCATTTTAAAGTATTTTATTAGAAACTGATTCTCATTGAAAGGGTTGGATGCATCCGTTACGGAAACATGCTTAAAAAGAGGGTCATAGAAATATAAAGATGTACATATTGATTAGCTATCAGTTTACCAGAGTTTTAAAACATATAATTAACAAATCCTACTTTCTTTTTGTCAAATAAATGTAATTGCAGGTAAGTAGTGATAGCCCTGAGCTAACAGCCTTTTGCTTACTTGATGAGAGCAGAATTTAGCCACAAAGCAGTCAAGAATACAAGAATTATGTGGGGTTGGCAGTTTTCCTTTGAGAAGACATGTGAGAGGGGAATTCTTCTATTTGGAGCAAAAACTCTGTTGGTTTCTGTAAAATTCTTTTACCCACAAACAGATTGAAACGAACTGCAGAACTAGGTCTTGTGTTAATATTTGCTGAAGTCGAAGAGAATTCACGTATGTGGATTCAACTGCAGGACTGAAGTTTATTTTCCCCCTTTTCATAAAAAACTTCTGGAATCATACTTCCTTCTACATGCAGAACTGGAGTTTTACAACTCTTAAGTTTTACAACTCTTAAGTTGTAAAACTGAGTTTTAAACAATTGATAAAAATGCAGACAGAGACCTTTCGGCATTTGTTTTGAAAACACGTGCTTCCATTAATTCTCATTAAATCTGGATTCAGATATGAGAATACCTGAAGAGGTGTATATTGTTTTGACAAGTAAAATATTATTATTCAAGCGATTAATTTTACTTCATATGAATCAGCATCTGTCTCTTTAAAACATAGACCCATGGCATACTTGAATCTGATCCTTTAGTTTTTACTCAGCCACAATTATTGCCGGATTTGAATATTAATGTATAAGAAGGAATTATAACAAATCAAGTTTCTTTTCACCATTAAAACTGCCTACTATTTGCTTTTTGCCATATCCCTGTAAAATACGTATCTCATGCCATACAGACTCCACAAGTAAGTACAAACAGGTAGATTTTCCTTAAAATCTTGCTTTGCTGCAACAGTGCAAATTCTTTAGCTTGAAAACACTGTAAGAAATGTTATAATCTTAGCAAAACCATTTGATAATATTTTAGTTGTCCCTTTTACCAATGTTAAATTTTGCAATGTTTCATGTTAAGGTCTATATTCTGCGTGTATTGCTCTTGAATTGTTTTGATGAACCTGCTGGATCATGTCCTTGAAAAACTAAAAGCAAATTTTTAGTAATTTTTTTTAATAATCACAAGAACTGTGTGTCAGTTAGCTTTTCTAGGGACTATGTGTAGGACAGTAACAACTAGAAAAGATTTAACTGTCAGCTGTGTACTTGAAGGAGATGCATTTGAGAAAGATAATTTAACTTGCAGTAAAAATTAGCCAAATTATGATGTCTGTGATACGATCTTGTAGACTCCACTAGAGTTTTTTTTGCCATAGAATTGCAGTTTACATCTGGCTATTCTTTAAAAGGTTGATTTAAAATGTTTTAATATCTTAATAAATAATATTTTGTATTGCCTTAAGTGTCAGTTCTCCCATGAGAAATGGTTTACACAGATTTTATGAAACGTATTTTTTTATTACTGGAGTTTTATGACTGAACTTTAAATACTAGCTACTGACATTTCCTCCTTTCTGGATGTACTCCTGTGAATAACGTATCAATGAACTTATAATGACATGTAATGTTAGCAAAGACTGATAGGAGAGGTTGTGTGTGTGTATATATATATATATATATATATATATATATATGTAGTGCAGTAGCATCAGCTAAAATTGCTGTAATATAAAGACAGGGTTTAATTGACATAAAGACATGGGGTTTTTTACCATGGTACATGGAAAAGTAAACCATTACATGATTTTACTATTTCAACACAAAACTGAAATGGCAAAATTTTGCTTGCTTTATTTTGGAAAATCCCCAGTTAATTTTGCAGACAAATTTATATGGATAAAGTGTGAATGATAGAACCCATAAGAGGAAATATCCAATGTATTGTCTTAAAAGTTTGGAAATATATCTTGACAATTACCGGTCTTTTAAACTAAGTAATTGATTTTAGTGTCACTTGGGAAAAAATGAAACCCATCAATAAAATAAGAGAATTCTGCAGCTGTTCCTAACAAATAAATGTAATATGAATTTGCATTTTACATAGTTTACTTCAGTAATCAATTTTAATGACTCATAATCTATATAATTATTTAAGAAATGACAAAATCATTGACTTACTCATAACACTTGCTAATTGTTTTTAAAAATAAATTCTACACATGACTAAGGAAACACCCATTTCCATTTGCTTTATGTTAAATCAACATCTAACCACTCATGGTGATTTCATTCAAAGAAAACAGAAGGAACACATTAGCTGCGTGGTTAAAGAGATTGATGGGCTTCAAACATTTTAACCATGGATGTTTTTTTTCCAACTGTAGAAACTCATGTTTTTAATTTAAATAGCTTCAAGAAAATGAAGATCATTTTATTCAACAAAGCTGTTGTTTCTTGTTTCTTAGACAGAAATTAATTTAATTTTGTTTAATTAAGTAATATTAGAAACAACCTTGTTCAGAGAAAATGCAGCTATGAAACAAAAGCATGTGTATGCCACATTAACTAGGTATTCTGAAACAGAATTTTTGTATCACATTAATAAATTATAAGAGATCAATATGATTTTTACCAGTGAATTTAGATGCAGAATTTTATGTTCATGCTAAGACTTTGCAGTTGCCTCTCCAGTCTCTGAAAAGTAAATCTGGGGGAGCGATGGAGCTCAGTGTTATTGAAGAAGTACATTCCTTACTTTGGGCTTTGGTTATTTACAGGCGTATGTTGGAGAAAAGTTTACAGTTTAATGCTGCAGGCATTTATAAAGGCCAAAGAGCTTTCGAGATTGAGCTGTTAGGAGTCACGTAGCAGAACACGTTTAAAAAGAGACGAGTACAATTCCCTGTTTTCATATGAAAAGCTCAGCACAGAAGCTGAAACAATCATACCAGGAAAGGAACTGCAGTGCTGAGCTTTTGGGGAAAGAGATATGTCATGAGATCCCAATTCTCCAAATGGTTTTGCACATTTCTAGGTTCCCTTTTCTCCAACTGCTATATCTGCATAGGCATTACTTCTGCTTTTGGGCAGCAAATAATGTTTTTTAAGGAAAGAAGCAAGGCCCAAGGGAATGGTAAGAAATTAAATAGATTTTTCTATTTAAAATAAATATAATTTTGCCTGGCAGGTAGGGAGCTCTTTCTCCCGCTCCCACTCACAGAACTATATTAGACAGTTTGCTGTGATTTTGCTAAATCTCTGTCTCTCTTTCACCCAGTAGTTTACAGCAGAGAAGTACCTCATATCTCAGACTGGCACGTGTGGAGGTCACTGTGTATTCTCCTCACCTCTCCCCACCTCTTGCTACCTTGCTGCTTGATGTAACAGAATGGGAAGATTTGAAACTGGATGGGAGAAGGACTGGATGTCTATGCTAACCCCTATACCTCTTATGATTTGCTTTATCAAACTCCAGTTGCAGATCTAGAACATTCATTTACAGAGTGCTTTTAACTATAGTATTACCTAGGTCACTAGCCACTCCTCCGTTGCTTGTGTGTCACAAAATGAAAGGTTAAAAAAGATGAACAAAGAATGGAGAATTCAAAGAGAAACCATTGTATTTGCAAGTATGAATCCATTAAGGCTTTTCTTTTCTTACCCAAGCACCTAGTATAATAATCCTAGGCACTATTAAAATCCATGTTCTTGACGGCATATGCCAAGATTTGTAGAGATACTCATCTTTATCTGCACAGCTCTATAAACACGTGTGTTGGGGGTAAGGTTAAAATTACTTTCTTGAGAAGTTATGGGATAAAATACATCAAATTCTTGGACCACCGATTGGAACTCAGGCCTCCCCATTCCAACTGATTGCCCAAATCATTAAGCTATAGAGTCATGTTCCCTCTGGTGCTCTCACTTTCTAGCCCAGTGAATCCTGAATCACTTTGTGCCTGGTGCATGACTTTTAACAGAAGTGGAGAATACCTCCATCTCCAATCAGGCTGTGGGTTAGAGAACTGTTTAGCTGGGGAGAAATATGCATTTGAATCCCTTCAGGCAGAGAAGAGAACTGATCCTGTTTCACACACTTTGGACTTAATTGCTGGTTGTAGGATAAAGCTACACTTTTAAAAGAAAGTGGTGATTACTGCTGGGTTTAGTGACAGGCTAACTGTGTTGGTGGGTGTCAGGTGCTCTTAGAATATGTCTGTCACCTTTAACTGCTCAGCTTTGTTTCACAGACAGCCTTATCAGTGATGAAGGTGCAGAGTTCCTTAGTCTGGTTTATCTTGACTGAAGCAATACTCGGCATGATGAGCGTTAGAGCTGTAGGAAAATTTAACATAAAACCATGAAAGCGTCTATTGATCAGGGGCATCCTCCCCAGGTAGGCAGCATTTTAGCAGAGGCGTTTTTAAACTTCAGGGCCTAAATTCCTTCCGCATTTCTCTTTAGGAGTCTAGATGTTGGAATTCAATACAATGCCTACATGAAATTCTGGTCCATAGTCAACAATACTCAAGGTCAGAACTCTGGTAATAGGTTATGAACAGGAAAGAAAAGGGTGCTCACTAGCAATCATGAACAGAAAAGAACCTCCCACTGGGACTTGCTCACCTCATAACTGCAACCTTCAAATTACCTTGTCGAAATGTGAGGCATGAAAGCCATATTTGCTTCCAAACTTGCATATTTCAGTTCACATTCACTGTTTTCCCAGTGTGCCACTAGGTGTTATTCTGTAAGAACAAGTGGTGGATTTTGTAGTTTTTTAATTTAGATTTTTCAATTGCTAGCTTTAATTAAGACAATGTAGAAGTCACGCTTTACGTACAGTTCATCTGGTTTTGCTTCTTAGTTTCCCATGCTGCTCTGGAAGTGCTCAAAACCTCAGTTGATTGGTTCTACTTGCTTTGATTTTGCTTTGTGGTTTAAACCAAGGACTTGGTCACTTATATTTTTTTATAAGAATATATTTTTTCCTTTTGGTACTGATTGCCATTGAAATGCTGACAGTTATGTGATTGGCTCCCTCTGGAGCGGATACCGGAGATGCATCATGGATCACTGGTCAGAGAGCCTAGAAACAGCAGCAAATTCAGTCTCTTCCCCCTGCCCATCAACTTTGTACATCAGCACTGCTTTGCAATCCATCTCAGCTGGCATGAGCAGAGCATGGAGAAGGAGACCTAGATTTGTTTCCAGGCTTACATCTTATAGTTCACATTTTGTCATGCTTGTGTTACGTTGCCAGGTGTAACTCTGGCAGCTGTAAGAACAGTCATTTTCCTTCACCGAAACTGCCTATAAAAGCCTGTTTCAGTAATGATTTGTTATACATTACAAACACCTGCAGCACATGGGAATTAATATCACTAAAGTATAGGGATCAAAGATATTCCACCTTTTTTCTTTTAATTAAATGATCATTTACTTCTGACAGACCTCAGTGTTTTTGACAAACAGTATTTGAATCTGATTGAAGGTATGGTTACGCCTTTCTAAAAACACTGCAGTCAAAGAATGATATTACTACCATGCTCCCATTGTGAGGAACATCGATTGACTGCTTAGTACTACTGCTAATTATAAATATTAAAATATATTCAATAATTAATTAAGATGCTATTCACCACCTCACTATGAGCACTGGCTGCTGTTTGTTGAATAATCAGCACCAAAATATGATCTTTTCATATTATATCTGGTAAATCATAATACTACATTTAATATATCATTAAGACAACACACTTCAACTCTTACTGCTTGCTTGGAAAGCAAAGTGATAACTCCATATTCATTTACACAGGAATAGCAGAATTTTCTGCATATGCAGTCACTGAATCTTACTGAAAGCTAAACCACAAATTCGCATTGTACCATTTAGGTGCCCAGTTTTGCCTTTCTGTTTTATCTTCCCATCGCCTCTCTATATGGCTACATTGGTTTAATTTGCTTTCTTTAGAATTTTTGTTGATAGTAAAATTAATGTGCAAATTCCCTATCAGTTGTATACGTTAATAAAATTCCCTCTCAAACACAGATCATTGAAATTAGCACTGGTAGAAAGTGAGATACATATTCATACAGTTATTTAAATAAATCCCATTCAGCTTTATGCACCCTAAGTTTAATTCAAAGTATATACTACCACAGGTAATTTTAGCACAAGCAAAATAGCGTATAGGTGACATCTGACTTTCCAAAGATTGCATGTCTTTTAATAAATAGATTATGTGAAGAGAAAATATTCTATAAGAAATTATGGTTTTGACATTATAATTTTTATGAATAAAGATTTAATTTAATATTATGCATATTTTAATTTTGACAGTTCAACTCAGTTTTAAGTTTCCAAGGAATTTATTGGTCAGAAGTTATCACAATCCATTATCATAGTAAACCTTACAAATTAGATCTTTTATTATAGTGCTAAAGTTGGCAGACCAACTCTGTTCTGCCTTGCAACTGAATTCAACTACGTTTTCAAAAAGATTAGTACATATATGGTAATACAGTTGTTTCCTTTGGGGAGACTAGTGTCTTTACAACCAAGAGTTGAAAACAGTCTCCAACGAATCACATGGAACTGGTTCTTTGCAAATTATATAAATTGTGCATGACACCTACTTTATGATACGGTATAAAATAGTGTATTAATCTTTTAATAAACTAAACTTTTCAATAAGAACTATAATATGAAGCAATTTATGAGGTAGTGTACATGCTAGACCACTAAGGAAGTTTTATAAAAATAAGTATATACTGGGAATTTATCTATGCAGCACAACATTTTTATCAGTTCTAGTGACAAAAAATATCTTTAAAATCAGTTGCAATATGCATATTGATCTACAGTTTATTTACTTGGATTATAGAAAAGTCATTAGGTTGTTATCTATATAGTTTTAGGGAATTAAGGAATAATCTATTCCTTATTGAAATCTACTATGTGCAGGTGCAGATTCTACTTAGCAATGCAGCTCTGTTTATGTAAGTGATGTTTTCCCTAGCAAACAGAGGAGCTGCAAGGTCATGAAACAGACAATGGCACATATCTCTCAAAAAATTCTGCTTTACTGTATAGACTTGCATTTTTTATATTTCCCTCAGCATATTTCAGCAACGCATTGTGACTTATAGAAGTCTCTATTTTTCACAATTTTCCAGTTAATGAAAGTAATGTTTAAATACTCTGAAGTTAGATTATTAACTTCTACAAAATAGAAACAGATGTGTGTCTTAGTATGCCATTAAATTTATGATTTACATAGTATTCTTGAATACAGCTGAGCAGAGGCCAATGATTCTAATTTGCTCTAGATTTACAATAACCTGATCTGGTTTTTGTAAGTACTGAAACACTTTAAACAAAATTAGAAAGCCGTTGTGCTTTGTGTGATTAAAGATGCAATTCCCTTTGGGGTAATGAGAAGAGTTAGAACATGTTTCTTTCTTTATGGATGTTTCTATTGTAAACACGAGTACCATATATTATGATTTTTGTTACTATTTCCTTGTTTTTAATTATAAAATAAACTGATTGAGTTGTAGTGGAGTTACACTGAAACAGTGCCAAAATCTAGCTAAAGAATGCATACAAAGGTTCATAAATATCCTTAAAATTCTTCCAAGGGTCTTAAGATCTTGTTAGAAAAACACTAGTTCCTTATAGTTTGCAGAGACCAAAACACCTCTCCGATTCAGAACTACACAATTTAAAAATTTATTTAAAAAGCTAACACATTTTCTCAGCTTATTAAACCATGTGCATGCACAAAAGTTTACCGGACAAAGGTTCAGTGGATTCATAGCAATTTACATCTGGGATACAGATTTGCTGTGTCTAATGGCAGAAATGACAACTGGAATGAGTGTTGTAATTTAAAGCATGGTGTATCCATGGGTAGAGATCAAGTTGTGATGTTGCTTCACTAAATACTGATTTATTTTTTTTTTAAAAAAAGAGGAAAAATTATATTAGATATGTCAGATATACGTAAGTGGCATGCGAGAGGAATACCCTGTGTATAAATATTTAAGGTGTGATTATGAAAATCAGAAGTTAGGCCTATAAAGGTGTATGGATTCAGGGTTAGCTAGCAATGAGGTATTTCCAAATTCTAATCTATGACTCTAAAAAAGATTTCTTTTGTGGCCAAAAAGATTTCTTTTGTGGCCAAAATGTCCATCATTTAGCATTGTAATTCACTTTTCACATGGAAAGGTGATGTAGCAATAAAGTATAAGCATCTGTTCATAGGGACTTTTTATATTAATTTTTAAGGCTATCTCAACTTTCTTTGCATATAGCTCCCCCCAAATCAAATAGATTTTATAAGCATAGAAGCAGTGAACCAGGAATTTAATTTACATAGTACCTGGAATATAATATTATTTCATATATTATGTTATTCATTTGCTATTTTACATAATGCACTGAAGATAATTTATGCTCAGTATTATATATTCATATTTAATCATATTACAGTATATGTATTTATATTTATCTTTACCTCTGATGAAATGTTTAATATTATTAATCCTTTCATTTTAATTATATATAATTAACTATCATTAAAACAGGAGCATTACCTTTTAATAAAAATTTAATCATACATTTACTCAAGCACAGGATCAAAATGCTACACACGGTTGAGATGTCTTAAAAGTGATTGAATGCATTAAATTTGTTTGGTCACTCACTCTTCCAGTGCACTTAGAGATTGCCATTTGTGCTTCACTCAAGAGATCTCCAAGGGTAAGCTCCCACACTCCTACCGCGTTCTTTGACTTGGGATTAGTGTTAGACAGTCGTATAGGCTGAGCCACAAGCATAGCTCTCAGCCTGTTTGTTGCTCCAAATTCAGCTTTCACTTTTACCAGTGCACCCCCAATAGCTACAGCATGTGGTCCACTGCAGGTATTTTTTGCATTTGGCCGTGGATTAGTGTAATGCAACACTGGTAGTGTTTTTGACCCAGGCAGACTGATGTGCACATATTTCACTTTAAGAAAGGAAGAGGATCATTATGGATTTTTGCTGGGGAATCTGACAATGGCAACTGGAATTAAAAAAATGGTAGGAGAAAAATTTTCTATTCTAGATTGAAGCTGAAGTGCATATAACTGGACTAGTTTTGTGGTTTCATCTCAACTTCGTGAGAAATATTTCTATTAAACACATAATTACCCATACCAGAGACATAAGGCTGGCAAGAAGAGATTGGCAAACATAGTAACTAATTCAAGTTTAAGTTGTGTCTAGGGAAGAATTAGTATTAGAGAACTGTTTGTTTCCTTCTTGAAAAAGTGAATATGGATATGGAATAAATTATTGGTAGGAATGAATGGCATCAGGACACTGGAACCTCATACTTTTCACCTGTAACAACATAAGATGAGGCCCTACTTCTGCAAATGCACAGGTTTAGGTGAGCAAACTTTTGTTGAACCAAGAACATATTCCCAGTCCTACAAATAGTTATGCCTGTTAAATCTCATCAACAACATTAACTTAGAAATCACAGATACAGGAAAGTGTGTAACCTTAAGTCTCGTATTAAAATTGATGGTGCGTTTTGGAAAAGTAGTTTTTAATTGTTCTGGTAAATTCATACTAACTCACTGAGTCCCAGAGTATGGAATTGTGTTTGCAGCAAACTGTCGTTCAAGGAGCCCTGTGTGATTAACTTGGAGACTGAAGGTAAAAACTGCAGATGAGAATTCCATATGTCTGAGGCAAAGCACCTGAAAGGAAAGCTCACATTTTAATGACAGAGCATGGGATGGTCATTATAGGAATATACTGTATTGATAAAAAGGGAAAACACCTGGTCAACAAAGGTTTTGTAATATTTTTTTTCATATTAGTTATTTTAAAGTCATATTAAGCTGTCGGAAGACTTTGGTTCATTATGAACACTCTGTTTTTTAAAGATGCTCGGTGAGTCTGGATACACTTAGCATAATTTATTTTCCAATCGAGTCTGAGTTACCCAGACCTACTTCTATTGAAGTCAATTTTTTTTTTTTTCCCCAAAAAGAATTGAATGAAGTTTAATTTTTCTTCAAAAAGAGACTTAGATTTCTTAATTGTGAATTTTCTTCAAACAATTACTGCATGACAACATTTTTTAATAAACGAAAACCCAATAAATTTTGTGATTCCTTGTATTAAAGCCCACTCTAAAAACATTTGTCTGGTGCAATTACTCAGCAACTCAGAATAAGTGGGAAGTTCAAAAGTGTATTTATATTGGTTTTGAACCTTCCTGATGTGATTTAAAATTACCTTATCCCAAAATACATTTAAATCTCAAAGGGGACTGTATTTTAAATGTTTCTGTGGCTGGAAGGTGTCATACATTAGAAAAATATTAACTAAAAATACAATGGAGCATTTTCTACTCTTTGCTTTGTATTTCCCGGAGCTATTTCATATTAATATTGACATGGGTAAGACAATTCAACAAACTTCAGAGTGATAACAAGGCCATTTTGCAATGGCTCTTTTGTTGAGCAATGAAGCTGTGTAGAGAAGTGCAGATTTTGACTATTCAGTTCCTGCCATCCTGATCACTCTCTATTGCATAAGACTCAGGTCAGAAAGTTTAAGTGTCTAAAATCTGTAGACTGCCTGTTTTCAGAAAATACCAAAATAGAGAGTCTAGTAAAAATCTGTAGGAGAACTTTCCATCTTCTGACAAGACATTTTTTACTTATGCAGAACTGGTCTTTGTTGAAGAGCTCCTGTCTTCATTATTTAATTTCTTTGTGGAGCTTACAGTCGACATGATCCTGTTGAGTTCTTTATTTAATATGTTTCAGAGCACAGGACACCTGCCGACTTCTTTAATAACGAGTTGTCCTCAGTTGGCTTATATGTGAAAACTGTGCAGCAGAGGCAAGTAAAGAATAACCTTAGACATTAAGAGTGATTCCATTAAAAAATAAAATAAAACTATGTCCAGGCTCCACACCCGAAGTCTCTAAAATAAATTTGCAAGGGCTTTTCACAGCATGGAATCCAGGCGGATTTTTTTTTAATTGAATTCTGTTCTGTTTAAGTGCAGCTCAGTGGAATTCAATTTCCATGTAGGCTCCCAGGAAAGAAATACATGCTAAGTATTTTTATTGCTAATGTTTTGGATTTAGTTTCTTAAGTATTATTTAGATTTGACTGTGGACAGAGTTGCTAGTGTTTACTGTAACACAGTGCTCTGTGCCTTTTGTTGGAGAAGGGACTCTTCAAAAAAAGGATTGGCTAAAGCACAGAAATTTAACCATGAATAAATTCTGGGGCTTTGTATTGTATTAATAAGGCTCAAACTCTACTTCTTTACACAAACCCTATGAATTTGATGGAAAATCTCTGTATTCCCAATTCAAGCTTTATTTTTTGTCCCACTTTAATATATTTTCCCTACTTTGTTGGAAGCCTCTTTCACACCTTGTTAGGAGAAAGTATGGGGAAATAGTTATCTTCAGGGAAGCCCTACAGTCTCAGTCCTGCAGTTCGTAAGGAAAGAAACCCTACTAGGATCAGTGAGTCCTTCTTCTGCTCTCAGTGGATGGTAGCTAAAACAGAGAAATCAGACTTCTACCAATTAGTTCATCTTAGTTGGCTTTATTCTGCACTCATTCACATAATTTTTCCCATAATTCTTTCACTTCTGCTGAAACACATTATTTTCTACAACCCACAAAACTCAGGCGATGAATAAAACCTATTTCACAATTGAAAAATACACTCAGCCACTGTTAGCTCACACTCAGGTAGTTTTTCTCAGTCAATAGAATCTTTAAAAAAATGCTTTTTGCCTTACAACTGTAAGGAAAAATGTTGACTGATAAAGCAAACTGTTAAAACAACTGTTTTATTTTAGTTTTTTAATGTTAGTCCTTGATTTCAGACAAAGAAATCCTCTGAATCAGAGGTTCAGCCTTGTTAATTATTTCATGCTACAATCAATAAATTAAGCAGCCTTTACCCACGCTATTCAACAGCCTTTATCCATGTTATGTGAAGGATGCTCACCTAGTGAAGGAACATGTGCTCCCACCTCAGATTCTGTCACAAAATTTGGACCTAATCCAAAGTATGTCCAAATCTCTATTAGAAAACAGACTCTGCACTGCTCGTGTTTATATCTACGTCCCTTTTCTCTAAGAGGAAATGTCTCAATTTACTATATTGTCTACTATATATAGTCTATAATATATTATCATTATATCCATCTATATATATTATATATTAATATTATCTATTGCCTATTTGTATTGTTGAAGAATCTTTATGTGTTGGGTTAATAGAATTTTTATTTTTTAACTGTATTTTTTATAGATAAACTTGTTGATAAAATTGTGAGGTTTATTAATACTTTTGTTAAGTTTGTCAGAAAATTAGTGTATGGTAGAGATACACATATTTTTAAAATCTGTCTCGCAACAACTTGTTCACAAAACCTCATTTCAAGTTCTGTTTATGGGTAATCATTTTACATGTGTTTAAATCACATTTTGATTTTCTGTAAACACAGTTTTTACTACATAACATATACTATTGCTAGTTTTATATACATGTTTTCATTGTTATCTTTAAGAACTGAGACAAATCAACATCTAATCTGCAGGATGATAGTGACCAGGACAACCTGTGCATATGATTATCGAAAGATTCAAATCGGGACTGATACTGGACAACACCCAGAGCAAATGGCAAATCCAACCCCAAAAACTTATGTAGTGCTACCTCATTTTGAAGTTGTAAAAGGTTTACTTTTCAGTCTTGGTGTTGCTCAAATGTTATGGGAATGGGGGGTGGGGGGAGGCAGGGGGTGAGGAACCAACACTGAACCCAACAGAAATCTCAAAGCTGAAGCCTAGAAAAACACAGCTTCAGTGCATGATGCAAGAACAGGTCTACAGGGCCACTGAACCCTGTATCTGCCTGCACTACAATCCACCAGAAAGATGCTGGATAGTTTTAGGTCTGGGAAATAACAGAGGCAAAAAAACAACTTGGAGCAGAAGTGGGGCAAGCAATGTGGAGCAGAGCAGGTATTTGGGCCTTGCTCTTCTCTGCAGCTCCCTACAGCCAGCTTCATCAGGGCAGCCTTCAGGAGGAAGACTGCACTCTCCAAGATTTTTTGTCGTAGTTCATCATCCTTTTATTTTATTGTAATTCTATGTGGTGCAGCTAAGCTGTTCACAGACAGATAAAATTATATGTATTTTTTTCACTTCAGCTCATGTCTCTTCTTCCTGTGCTCCATACAATTATTTTGTAGCACATGAGGAAAAATGTTTATGTTCTGTCTAATTCAGTCTAAATAAAATGTTAAAAGGTGGCAATCTCCTTAAACATTACTGATCATTACTTACAAAACTATATTTTAAAATTGTGAAAACAAATGCTTTGACCTTGTGAGCTATGGAAATATTTAAAAAACAAATCTGCTACGCTTTTTTGGCTAATAGTTGTGATTTGCATAGTTGAACCTTGAATGCAGTCATAAATAGCTACAGAATCCAGCTTGGCATAATGCCCAGCAATGTTAGGGTGCCAGACAAAAAATCGGGTCAACCACTTACCAACTAAGTCATTCTGTCTCAACAAGGTGATGTCTAACAAAGAAGCTACAAGGCTGAAGACAGATAACATATTCAGCTGCTGTTCATAAAGACAAGAACTTTTCATTTATCAGGATAATCTACTACTTGTAATCAGTACACCGAGTGAACTCCCTCTTGTAAAAAAAAGAAAAGCCCATCAATTGTTTTTGCTAATTAAGATGAATATTATTCCTGTGAAATGAACCAAAAAGTTCTGTGTAACCAGAATCCCAAAAGAGATCTATAATCTAAAAGAATAATTGCACAGAGGTTTTAATTGAGAGGAAAGTGAGAACTATTTTTTGTCTTCTGCAGTTTTTAGCTGCGATGTTCTTCCACGTATGTTAGTGGGTCTTTTGTGTTCTCAGTTTATCAAACATGATTTCTCATATATTAGAAGTTGTGGAATTAAAAATTAATGACAAAATGGTTATATATTTAATGAAATGCTACAACTAAACGTTACATGTTTAGGAGTAATTTGAGGTAACATCCTTTATTAACATATGTAGAAAAAAAGTCCATTTTTAGATTAAAATCTAGATATTGTGACTGTTCATAGCAATGTGCATTTAATCTTTATTCATTAAGCACAGCTAGCGTTAGATATGAGAAGGAAAGTGTGTTTTCTTAAGGTGATATTAATCATATTCAACAATTTATTTTCTTCTGTGACATTTGTCATGGTTTTAGGATTAAAAACAGCCTTGCAGTGTTGAAAGTGAGTAATATGAGGAAGCTCAGTTTCCCGTTCCTTAAACAAAGGACACCCAACTTGAAAATATATTTATATTTGAATTAATACTTACATAAAGGAAAACCATAATCATCAGAGTATCCCTGTATTCCTGAGCAAGTCAGGGAAAATTCATTGAGGTGTACATGGTTATACATATAAAAATTAATTATCCCCCAAATAATCTATTACTGTCTTTGTTGTAGTAACCCTTAAGGTTACTACAAGCCTTTGTCCTATCTTCTTTGCTTATAGTGTAAATCACACAGTTGGCCTCAAAATAAAAATAATTATAATTTCACTTAACATGCAAATTTAGAGTTATAAATTACCTCAAATCAGGATACTGGCTGAATACATTTGTTTTCATGAAAAATGAAATGTTGTCTCTCTTCTGCCCTTCCCCCAAGCCTTCTTCACAAGACCTGCCTCAGGCTGAAATGGTTTTAAGTAGACTAAAGCTGCTGGTAAACACTTACCTTTGACAATATTATTGCCTAATGAACATTGCAGAAAAGGGTGTGTGCAGTGCAAGTGTCTGTCTGACTGCAACCTACATAGGATCCTTGTGCCTATTGCTAATAGGCAAATATACACAAAAGAGGCAGGCCTTTTGATGGTTTAATCCCAAACATACTTAACTGTCACATAGTTAATCTTTTTGATTAAAAATCACTCTTGAGTTCTTGAACATTTTTATGTTTGTGGATGAAGGAGGTTAAATGTAGTTCTCATGCCTGTTTGGATTGTTCTTTTTGCTTTTCACTTTTCCCCCCACCCTTAGTTCAACATGACTTTTCCCTCTCTTTAATCACAGATATGCCCCTAAAGGATCCTCAATCCTGGTATTTCTGAAACAGCCCCTGTTAGCAGGGAGGTAAAAATACATTACTGATTATACCAAAGCAGACTTCATTGTTATTATCAGAAGACTAGATCTACAGGTCAAAACCAAGCATTTCAAACCAGCTTCACCTGCAGGTTTTACTTTCCTAGAAATGTTTCAAAGAACAACTAACCTTCCACGTTCATCAAAAATCAAGTCATCACTCTTAAAAGTTTATCATAAAACTTATGTTTTACTATTGGTTTTCTTGAACACTGGCAACTTTGATACTTTCTATCAAAGACAACAAAAATTCAGCCCCACATATTTAAAACCTATCATTGTTTTAAATGCATGCATTAAAGTTTGTGAATAATCTTTTTTAAAGAGTGTTGAGTTCCTTTTGGGATTAGATGGAAGGTCTTTCAAGTGTAACACTAAGAAGCAGTCACATTTCAAATCAGAATTTGTGCTCAGATGGGATATTTTTGGGGTAATATTTCTTTCCACTTTAACAGTAGTTTCACTTCATGATGGTTTTATGTTTATTTCAGACTACATTTTATGTAGCGGGAAATACTTTTTTTGGTAAAGTGAATGCCCAAGACCTGTTGGAAAACATTTCTCCTTAGCAACATACTCACAGGATTCAGTATAGTTTGCTCAGAAGTGTTATTTTAGGATGACCTTTACACATACAGTATGATGAATTTTTCTTTTTATTTGATTGTAAAGATGTTATGATCAAGGGGCAAAAATAAATATTGTCTTTTTCAGCCATAAAAAAAAAAAAAAAGAATGACAAATGAAACCATCTTTTTTAAACAGCATGATAGCATGCAGAAATGATGTCTACGTTTGGAAACTACTTATTTTTAAATTCACAGATACAGCAAAACCGTAGTGAAAAATAAATAAAGATCAATTTTATACAATTCAAATGGCAACACATGCGATGGAACTCACCCTTTCTCAGCCTAAAGAAGAGGGATATTTACATTGTTCACTGAAAGAACATGTATTTATGCTTATGGGAATTTATACATGATAATAAATTGTTAAGAAAAATAAGAAGTTGAGCATTCTGGGGTCAGCAGCATTTTCTAACAAGAACGTTAAATCCTAAATTAATTTCTTTTGAATAATTAACATAATGTTCTGCAAATCTTTTCTAGGTAGCTTACAGGATTTTAATATTCAAATATTTTCACTTGTATAAACCATATAATTATGAAATTGTACAGTACAGTTATTTCTCAAGCAATTTGGCAATCTTTTCTTACAATAATTTATCTTATGTTCTTTGTTATCAGAAACACAAATAGCTTTCTGCTTACCATTCTGGAAAAGATGGAATTCATCATTCTGCCATAAAGACCCTAGAAAGCAAAGAAAATGTTATTAGTTATTATACTCTTATCTGCAGGGATTCTAGCTGCCAAACAATGCATCAGCATCAAAACAAAATATGAAAATATGTGTCCAAATCATGGATCAATAGTTTAATGCAGTTCTGAATAGATATTACATGTACTTCACAGGTACCAGATTAGAAAAAAGCACAGGTTATTGTGCATATCTGTATTTAGAACTACATGCCAGCTGGAATTTATTTGCATAATGTTAATAAAATACAGACATAGGATCTTGGCATCCAACTTGTGATTGTGCTTTTGAAAATAAAACCATGGGCATGCTGTCACTCTGCTGTGGAGTGGGAGAAAACAGGGAAGGAATGTGCATAAATGGTTAAGATGAGAAGAGACAATTATCAATAAAATGTTAAAGATTTTCTTCTGAACTCATTAAGAAATTTGCATTATGTTTTACAAATCTTTTCACAGTTACTCAAATAATTAATCAGCCTTTACATTTTGCTTTAGGAAAAGATTGCTCATGGGTTATAAGTTTACAATGGTTAGACTGGGGTACTGAGAAAGTACTAAGTACACCACACACCTCATCAGCATGCTTTAACTGTGATGTGGAAATCAAAGAATGGATACTAGTTAGCTCTCTTTTCTTCCTTCTTTTCTATTATCCCTTTCAGTCTGTTTTATACCTGACATCATAGCTATTATGTTTTCTTTAGAAAGAAATGAATCACTGCTACCAGTTCCTCTAACTAAAGGCTGAACAGAGAGTGATCACTCTGTCTCAGTATCTCCACAGAGAGGATTTTAACTTTTCTATAACATCTTATGCTATACGTACCAATTGTGTGGTTCAAGAATAAAAAGTTTTCAGGACAATAGGCTAAATTCTACGATCATTTCTCACACAGAATACAACTTTACTCCTGCTGAAGTGTCCAGAGTTAGTACAAAATCTGCCTAGCTGCCTCATACATAGTTTTCAAAGCTAAAACAGTTTTATGCCAAAGAAGGAAGAACACTTAAAACCCACTTGTTATTCTTAACTATTTTCATTGTTTGAGAAAATTAAATCCTAAAGTAAACATGTAAGGGAGAGAGTTAAGGAATTAAGTTTAAAATTATGTTTAAAAATTTGTTACACTAACCAAGAGATACAGTCACAAACCACTTTTAAAAAAATGTAAATGTCTATGCAGGGCCATTATATTTAAAGCAAAAAACTGAAAACTAAAATAAATAATAGACGGATTCCAGATTCTCACTATGACCACATATACTGCTGGATGAAATATAGGTATTTACAGGTAAGGGAGTGTCCAGATAGAGAATTCCCCGGTATAGTACAGGAGTTATTTCCGTTCAAGAAGTTTACCTTGGGCAAAAAGGGAGTTTCCAGGGTGTTCAGTGCCGCAGAAATTCAGACTTAATCTAGGTTGCAGCACAGCACAAGATATGGGGAGCCTGTATAACGCTAATGTAAATCAGAACAGTCCCCGAGGGCTGCTCTAATTTACGCAAAGATTCATTGGCTTGTATCCAGCCTTGAATCTGAGCATCTACAGAGATGGTTTAAAGCCACTTTAGCTCCATTCTTTGTGGGCTACATCTTCTGTGTGGTGCTTCGTGTGAGATGTAGCACTGAATATCTCTTTTGCTTCATTTATGAAATGCAGGAAAATAGGGCCCCCCTCAGCCAAAGAAACAGTATTTCACATAGGCTTAAAAAGAACCCTTTGAACGTCCATCTCAATTGAGCCAAATTCCCACAAAGCACTGGCTTCTGTGCTCTTCCCAGAGATCTTTGCTCTTCAACCCTCACAGTTTGCAAACCGTGCTGTTTGGATGAGGTAATCATTAATCCACTGCCTGTTCAGGAGTGTTACATAAAAAATCCATTCATTTCAGCAAAGCGGTAGTTGCCTTTCCTCCACACAGCTTTTGAGTCCCCTTGCTACAAAGCCATAATATTTTTTTTTTCCCAAAGCTATTTGTAAACCAATAAAATTTCACCATTTCATAAATGAACAAAAGTTCTCATTGACTTCAAAAAGAATTATATTCGGGAAAGGGTAGATTTTTCCTCTAGTTCTTAATAAGATTCTACAACATGACTTACAATGTTGTGAGATATGAACTGAAAATTGTGGGCCTATCCCCTACCCATCAGCCAGGCATGCAAGGCTCCAGACTGATAAACTCAACTTTCACACAAGTATCCCCTGAAGTCATTGCAGCAATGTTTGTGCTTAAAGAAGTGTATGTTTTAATGTTCTGCTAAATAGCGGCCTAAATTCCTACTTGGATTCAGATGAGCAGAGCAGCTGAAAGTAAAGTAAGTTTAGTGTGACAGCTGATATATGAGTTCTTTTGGGACACAAATAATTTCTAATAACAGGTTATTTGCTGGCATATAGAATACAAAATGCTTGTTTTAAAAGAAGTGAGTCAAGGCTTCTAGCTCTTGCTTTCAATGGATGAAATAAATATTCTGAGTATGTGAGTATGACCACCCAGTTCTCGAATTTTGTATAAGAAATGTTAACGAGTTTTAAACTTCCTTTTTTAAAATCCGATTTGTCTTTTACTATTGCAGCTACTTTCAGTGTCTCTGGCATTGGCATTACAAATGCTGACAAAACCCAATTTACTGAGTTATGTAGTTCCTGTTTTCTCACTACAGTTTCTAAATCAATAAACAAAATCACCTATTTTTAATCACTAGCTCCTGAAGAGGGCAGCACGTTCTAGATATTATTGAACTGTAAGCTTTGAGATGACAGCCGGGCTTTACTGTACTGCACACAGAGGAAGGGGGAATAAAAACTTTCTGGATATTTTGTATAGACAGTTCCCATGATACAATAAGTCAGCAAAAGTTCTAGGCTGTTACAGACCAAGGTCAAAACTGTATCTGATTATTAAAGAGAACATTCAAATTAGCTACCTGAAGCAATGCATTTAGAAAGAAAGCAACAAAATACCAGCAAGGAGTACTTCCACGAGGAATATGTTTTATCTTTAACATTGTAGATAACTTTTCCTATTGGCAGTGCATTGACTATCAAAACTACTAAAGGGGTTAGATTTAATTATCTCACTTCTTTGCACATTTCATCTCAATTGCTATGGCAACATTCAGTTGCCTCAGCAGCAGTGTACACTTTAATCAGATATTTCCTCACTCATTTCTCTGTGCACCACAGCAATGTAGTCAAATTTACAGCCAAACCCTGATGCATCTGATAACACCTCTTAGGAATTAATGGCTAGGTTTTCCCTGCCCTTCACCCATAGCCACAAATATTTCTAGAGTTTTGCACCCTGATGACAAAGGCTTTAGGAGATGAAAAGTGTGTATACTTTAAATCTTTCCTACTTCACTGATTTTATGTTGTTTTCTGCCACCACTCCCTTTTTACATGGCTTGAATTTACTCAGGAACTCTTCCCATCAAGCTATGGGCAGGTCTTCTGGTCCCTGCAGGAACTCTTTCAGGGCTGAGAACAGGAAACACAATAATTGGGTAGACAATATGGTTCCTCCCATATTCCACCCTGCCCTGAAAAGCTTTTTGTTTGATTACTCAGCCCTGATTAAATGCTTTGTCAGAGTACATCATAATTCTTTAAACTTCTTGGCCCAGAAATCAGGAACATAGGCTAAAATAAAAGTAATTAGGAGTGATGAGCAGATACTGAGGACTCCATATTGAAATGCAGACGGTAAGAAGAGTCAGGAAGCTAAAAGTACATGGGTGTTACTAAATTCAGGTTATGGGAAGTTTTGACATTGCTGACATAGAATATCATCTGTCTTGAAAACATGTCACCACCAAGGTAAAGTGGAACAGAGATAAGGTCCTAACAATGCCTAGCTTCTATGGTGAAAGCCACATTAGAAATGTATTAGATTGAATTAGATTGGATTATAGTCAGACATATAGGAAATAAGGGTAGACATACATCATTGAAACATAATTCTGCATATTCTGAAGATTGTCTTTAAACAGTCAATTAGCTGATTTGGTTTTGTGGGTTTTTGGGTTTTTTTTTGTGTATTTTTTTTCATTAAAGAATATATTCTACACTGTTTTTTGCTTCTACATGCATATTTCATAGCTGTTCATCTGCTCACATCTAATAAACAATCACAGCTCATTTTCAAGTAAGGTCTTGGATTACTGCTGTCTTAAAGATTTTTTGAAACCCTGGGTAAGTGCAGAGTTGACTTCAGCCACTGTTGTCCCAGAGAGGTATAATGGAGTCAGAGTCAGAACCAGTCTACATCTTGTCAATGATAACAAAGTCTGATCAGCCCCTCTGACTGTGCAATATTAAGTCACTGTACAGTTTATCTCAGTGTGAGCCACAGCAGCTTTCTTAGAGTCTCCATAACTCAAGATACTAAAAAACTGTAACAGCACTGACTTATTAGGAAAATACAGGGAAAAATGTGCCAAGTATGCTTTTCATACATGACAAGGGATCCCATCATATATAACATTAAAGTCTATGTTACATGGGTTGTCTCTTGAGGATCTGGGGAGACTTTTCCAGCTGAGGTGCTGAAGCCTAACATTTGTGGGCCCATGTCATACGACAGCACTATCTCCTAATCCATCAGTGAAGTTGTTACATTTTTGGGTTCTGAAGGAGAAGCTACAAGTTACAGAATCTGCAACTCTTTTTCACATCAGTACCTCTGAAGAAGTCCCTTTGAAACCAAATGGTCTAATCTTATAAATGAAAACTATTTGTGTTTGCAGGGCTGGTCCCCGTAGTTTAAAATAGGTATTTCCCTTCAGCTCTGTATATATAATATAAGCTTTATATGTAACTATACACTGTAAATTTTAATAATGTGTCCAAACAATATTTGTGCCATAGAGGATGAAAAGATCATTTAAGGTTCAGAGTTTGCAATTCTGTACTCAAATTGAAATTTAAAACCCACCCAAACTTTATACCTAAAGAATTCAATATCCGTGCAAAACTAAAGAGTACAAAATATTTGTAGTATAACTTGTTGCACTTAAAGAAGTCATTTAAAAGTTGATTCATGTAACATGGGAAGATCTATGCTGATTTCCAGCAGCTGACAATCTGGTGCATAGTCTTTATAATAATAATGTTATAATGCTGAAATTATCTATGCCATATACAACTGGAAATCTGTGCCAAGCAATATATTCCTTGTTTGAATAGTTTATAAACTGGAGACTTTTGTAAAAAATATTGCAAAAATCCCCACAGAACAGTGCTTTGTCATTAGAGGATGCTTTTTGGACATTGTGGGATTTTACTGCAGCACAGAAGAGAGGAAATTTGACTTTATTCTTTATGGGCCATATGAAGAAAGATGCATGGAACAGAAATGATCAGAAAATATAGAAATGGAGAGATTTATCACATGTTCCTCTGTGCACATTCCTGTTTCAGTTGTTAATTTTATGAATTTATGAAATAACCGAGTTAAAGGCTGATATATTTGGGATTATTCTTGCACATTTCCAGTATAAATATTTCTGTTCTGGAGCATATTTTCCTATCCTTTTGATTCTTGTTCTAGGATTGTATGAAAGACCTACCCAACAAACAAGTTACCTACTCAGAAAAAGCAGACTTGTTAAAGTATTTTAAACTTTATGAAGCACTTTACCTGTTAGTGTTTATTTGAAATAATCAAAAGTTTAAAATTTTCAGAAAAGTTTTTTGGTGAGGGTGTGCTTTCCACAGGGTACAATAGAGTATAGTACAATGTAATCTCTAAAAAAAAGGAATGTCATGCAGCTCTGTAGGGGACACAGAGTTCTTGCTAGATTTCTTATCAGCAGTTTACAAATTTTTGCTATGGGTCACCTTTAATTTTCAATAATAGTTTGTCTCCTCCCCCCCTTTCATTCCTCCTCCAAGTACGTTTTCTCTTAGTCTCTGTTTTAGCATAACCCCACCTCTTCCCTCATTTTGAGTATAATAAACTACATTTTACATAACCTCCAAAAACTCACTTCAGCAATCCAGCAGGGTTGCCTTTTCCACTGGCACCAGCAGAGCTCCTGGCATCCTCCCACTGCCCAGCACCACCTTGGTCTCTGCAGGAGCTTCTCCAAGAGCTGCTGCACTGCAGGTATCCATCGCAGAGCCTCTTCCTGGTCCACCAGACGGACAATTTATTGGGAGAATGGCCCATTTCCCCTGGCCCTGGTTCTTTGCAGACTGAATGTCTTGCCTCAGGAAGAGGACATGGAGTCTGGCACTGGTAGCTGCTACAGCTCCATTTTTCATATGGTTGCCAAACAAGCGAGAAATTTGTGTGACAGAAAGGGTAGCATGACAGAAAAATTCAAAAGTTGAGTGAAACTTTCCAGAGTTTCATTTTTTGCTTCCCATTTCCAGGTGCTCAACACATTCTGCTTCTCTCTCTCCCCAGGTTAAAGACTCACTACCTGCTCTATTGCTTGGAGCAATCTCTTCTCTTCTCTTCTCTTCTCTTCTCTTCTCTTCTCTTCTCTTCTCTTCTCTTCTCTTCTCTTCTCTTCTCTTCTCTTCTCTTCTCTTCT